>NW_028252546.1:0-85000 GCF_964263255.1 Lissotriton vulgaris | reverse complement strand
TTAGAGTATATCCATGTGTATCCCCTCCCTATGTTGATAGAGATATTACTAGTATAGGCCTAGATTATATCCATTTGTATCTCCTCCTTGTGTGATTCTATCTCTTGTACATTTGCAATTTTTTTCTCTGTTTGTACCTTTTTGTAACGCTTATAATCCTAAATTTTTTATAACCCATGTACTCCTAAATCCGTATGTTTTCAACTGGTTCTCTATGTAAGTCAAAAATTTGCAAATCTGTTTTTCCGATTGTAACCATCAGTCCTTATGGTTGAAACTGGGTCCTATGTAAAGCGCTCTGACACCTTCGGGTAAAGTTCGCGCTATATAAAATCGCATAAATAAATAATAAATAAAATAAATAAATAAATGACACCATCTAGTGAATGTGTGTCTTTCAGTAAAATAAATGTTTTACATATGTATTTGTAAAGGTCGATGGAGGAATACATTTTTAAATAAGTGTCTAAATGGATGTTTTAAAAAAAAAATTTGATTGGTTAACCGGCTTATTAAGTGTATCTTAGTGAATACATATATTAGCGAGTAATTTTTAAATATTTAAATATAAGTGTCAGTGTTTCACTTTGTGTATAAGTGGCTGCATGGGTTGGTCAGTAGCTACATGTGTGTGTGTATGGGTTATTAGATTTTTTTTTAGTATCAGTATGTGTGTCTGTATGGTTTGGTGGGTGTATTACTTAGCACGTAGATGCATTAATGACTGACTCACTGTTTGCATGTGTTTTGAAGACAGCATATGTGTTGGATTGTAAGGGTGGATGAGTGTGTATATGTGTGTGTTAGTGAGTGAATGATTGTCTCACTAGTGTCTTTATCAGTAACTAAATATGTTTTATTCTAGTATATGTGAGTATTGATGTATATAAGTGAGTATATGTGAGAGTGAGAGATTGTAAGAGTTCCTGTTTAAATAAGTATGTGTTTCTATAAGTGCTTGTTTAAGAGAGTAAGTATGTGTAAGTTTCCTAAGAAATAATGTGCTAGTGTGTGTATAGCTGTAAATGCAAATAAATGGATGTTCAATAGTTTATTTGCATGTGTAAGTATGTGTGTGAGTAACTTTTGGATGACTGTCAGTGTATAACAGGATGTATGGGTCTATCACTACATATGATGAGTGAGTATATGTATGAGTGACTATATAAAACTGTTGGTGAATGAGTGGATGTGTATATAGATGGTGGAATTACTGAATTGGTTGTTGTAACTGGTATGGCTATCTCCATTTTTTTGAAAATGTTAGTTTCTATTTTTGAATGTGTGTTTCAATGGTTACATTACACTGAAAGGAGGTCTGTCAGTCTGTCACAAGGATGGTGTCATCAGTGATGTCATGAGTGATGTCACTGACCATGTCATGAGTGATGTAATATGTGACGTCATCAGCAGTACATTGCAGGCGCGCAGGTTATAGTGAGTCCAACTAACTATAACGTGGGAATTTCAATGGTTTTATGTCAGTAAAATTTACAGCTAACTATAACTGGCCTGAAACCTATGTTTTTTTCAGTGAATTTAATAGGTTTTTTAAATTCTAATTCCTAACTATAACTGGTGTAAAACCTATGGTTTTTTCAGTGAATTTCATAGGTTTTTTAAATGCTAATTCCTAACTATAACTGGTGTGAAACCTGTGGTTTTTTCAGTGAATTTCATAGGTTTTTTAAATGCTAATTCCTAACTATATC
The DNA here is from genome assembly GCF_964263255.1 of Lissotriton vulgaris. NCBI lineage: Eukaryota > Metazoa > Chordata > Amphibia > Caudata > Salamandridae > Lissotriton > Lissotriton vulgaris. The sequence continues at coordinate 83,288 of NW_028252546.1, read as the reverse complement.
TATAGGGCCTCAAACCTATGTTTTTTTTACTGAATTTCAAAGGCTTTTTATTAGCAAATTTCTATAGCTATGAAATGTAATATTTTTTATATTGAATCCCATATTGTATATTTATGTAATACTATTTTTTTTATGTATATTCATGTTTGTTTTTTTTTTGCCTTGGAGCGCTCCCGGTGCGCGTCCCGGTGAGCGCACCGGTGAGCGCAGTCTTGCGGCGCGTCCCAGTGCGCGTACGGGTGAGCGTCCCGTTAGCGCTATTGGCGCGAACGAAAACATCATCATGACGTATCGCGTAGCCGCGTCCGCATGATACGCACGGCGTAAGCGCACCCGGAAGCACTCGAGCGCATACGATCGCGCTACGTAACCATCTGACGCGCTTACGCGACGCGCCCCTGGGCGCGCAGAGGGGCACGTAGCGTAAGCATGTCGGGTCATGTGACCTAAAAATAACACTTTTTATTGGTTCAGGACAGTTTTGGTTTCCAAATGATGAAAGCCCTGGTCATGTGACCTGAAAATAACACTTTTCATTGGTTCAGGACAGTTTTTTTTCCTAATGATGAAAGCCCCACCTTTTTTACGCATTCTCACTTTGTACTTTGAGTGAGGAAGACCTGTTTCCAGAGCTATTACTAATTTGTACTCAGAAATGGCTTCAGTAGCAGCAGCAGCAGGAGCATCTCAGCCATAACCACCAAGAGGACCACCACAACACCACAGTGGTGGAGATGAAGAAGAGGAGGAGGAGGAGGAGAGGAGGAGGCTCCTGCCAGAAGATACTACCCCATATAGGCAAAAGGAGCACATTATCTGGGAGTTTTTTTCAATCCCAAAGGACCTCAAAAAAGTAAATGCGCCAAAGGTTACTTGTTTAATCTGTGGCACTGTACTTTCCAGGGGGAACCCTAACAAAAAGTACTCTTTTGGCAACAACACCATGATTCGCCACATGCAACGCCTGCACCCTAACAACTATGCTGCGGCAGCGGTCCGAGAAATGACCAGAAACCCTCCCCAATCTTCTCCCAGCACCTCCAAAAGAAAGCAACCCACTCCATCGGGTCAAGAGACAAGGGAGATGGTCCCAAACATACAAACCCAGTTTGGACAGTACAAAATCGTTTGTATTTTTTGTGGTAAAACAATTACCTATGGTGAGCAAAGCATTAAGCTCATCAACCGTGCTGGTGACAACCACATTTGTCCAAAAAAACCTCAATTTTTTCCAGATTTTTTTTTTGCTCCAGTTGAGCCATTTACAATTCCCTGTTTTTTGTTTGTCCCCATAAAAATAACAAAAAAAATATGAAATTGTTCATAAAAGCCAAAAAAAGTACAAAATGTTCAAAAAAACAATACAAAAGTATAAAACAACAAAAAGAAGAAAAAAACTGTTCTTTTTAGAACTACCTCCAATTTATAAAAAAAGGCTAAATTTTTTCAAAACTCTGTCATTCTTTTTACCCCATGGTACGCTCCCCGGTACGCTTCCCGGTGCGCGAACCGGGCGCTCCCCACGCGTATTTTGAAGAAAAAAAACAATCATTTTATGGCCCCAACATCAAACCTAGGGGGTCAGGAGTGGTCTACTCTACCCCCTTTTGGTCATTTCCCCCTTTGTTTTTGCCACATCTTGTGTCTCGATCCTACCGAGACACAAGATGGCGGCCGCTCCGGACTGTTTGGAATGTTGACAGACACCAGAGAGCCAATCAGCTTTTTGCGCGCGAGCTCGCGTAGCGCGCTGGTACGCGCCCCGGTGCGCGTACCGGGGCGCGCTTATAGATATATATATTTTTTGAACCTAAATTACTCAAAATCCACTGGAGCACATATCTTGAGACATAGCAAAGGCACATCGGGCTACCAGTCCCTACAATTTTGCCAAGTTTGGTGGAAATCCATTCAGCCGTTCGGGCTAAAAGTGAGTCCAACCGCCCTATGGAAATTAACATGGGGAACACACGTTTTGGGATCCCCCTTTTATCTCGGCCCCCGCTTGACGAATCCCCCCCAAACTTTCAGGGAAGGATCGGAGCGCCGCGAGGCAAATTTGAAGAAAATTTCAGGCAGATTTCTCAACCGGAGCCAAAGTTATTCCCAATAGAATTTTGCGAATTCCCTATACAAAATAATCATAACTATAACTACCTACTGGCGACTGCCAGTAGGTAATATATATATATATATATATATATATATATATATATTCACAGAAAAAACCATAGGTTATAGACCATATATAGTTAGGAATTTGCATTTACAAAACCTTGAAAATTCACTGAAAAAACCATAGGTTATAGACCATATATAGTTAGGGATTAGCATTTAAAAAACCTTATTTTATTTGCACAAAACCATTGAAATTCCATATATAGTTAGTTGCACTAACTATATATCGCGGACCCGCAATCCACTGCTAATGATCTCACATATTACATCATTCATGACATGGTCAGTGACATCACTGATGACATCACTGATGACATCTCAAATGACATCACTGATGACATCACTGATGACAACACCCAGTGACTGTATGTTTCTGTAAAGTTAAAATATGTCTTACATATTGAAGAATGAGTGGATGTATAAGTGTCTGGATGAAGGATTTAGTAGGTGCATGACTGACTGTATGAGAGAATGATTAAATGTGTCTCACTGAGTGTATGGGTTAGTGATTAAAGTGTCTTAATTTGGCAATCATTATTTATGTTGTTCTGTAAACTGCTGCATGTTTAAATCAGTAGCTATATCAGTAACTATATGGGTTATTGAATGGTTGCCCAAGTATTTGTATGGGAGACTGAGTATGTGTGTGGGTGGCTGGGAGGTGTATAACTCTGTGCATAGATGTGTGAGCAGTTGATTCCCTAGGTGTATGGGTTCAAAAGTGCATGTAGAAACAGCTGTATGGACAGTTGACTGTGTGCATGAGTATATTGGTGAGTGAATGGATATCTCAGTGCTACATGTCAAAGTAAGTACATATGTAAAACACACTCCATGTGAGAGTTGACATATATAAATAACTGAACATAAGAGCCAGTGAATGTGTGAGTGGCTGTATGAATCATTGTGAACTTGTATCAAGGATTGTATAAGAGAGTAAATATGTGTTACTATATGTTTGAATAAGTAAGGTGTGTATAACTGTATAGTTGAGGAAATGGAGATGTGATTGATTCTTTCCATGACTGACTAGGTGTGTGAGTAACTCCATGGATGTGTGACAGTCTGTGAGTGCCTGTTTACACTGAGTGTATCTAAGGTTATATTAGAGTCTGAAGATGTATTATCACATAAATGATATCATCAGTGATGTAATCAGTAATGTCAAATGAGATGTCAGTGATGTCATCAGTGATGTCATTTGAGATGTCATCAGTGATGTCATCAGTGATGTCATTTGAGATGTCATCAGTGATGTCATCAGTGATGTCACTGACCATGTCATGAATGATGTAATATGTGACATCATTAGCAGTGGATTGCGGGTCCGCGATATATAGTTAGTGCAACTAACTATATATGGAATTTCAATGGTTTTGTGCAAATAAAATAAGGTTTTTTAAATGCTAATCCCTAACTATATATGGTCTATAACCTATGGTTTTTTCAGTGAATTTTCAAGGTTTTGTAAATGCAAATTCCTAACTATATATGGTCTATAACCTATGGTTTTTTCTGTGAATTTCATTGGTTTTTTAAAAGCTAATATCTATAGCTGTAAAATATATTCTTTATTAAGTGACGTATCACGTAGCCCGTGAGACGCCTCATGATGCATCGCATAACCGTGACGTATCGTCTCTGCAGCGCAAACCAAACCCAAAACGTAAGCGCGCCAGAACACGCTTAAAGTTATATATATATTTTTTTAACCTTAATTAGACAAAATCCACACGTGCACATATCACAAACGTTCAAAAAACACAATATGTCGGACTACCGTTACGCTGCCGGTTAGCTGCCCGGTTAACGTACCAGGAAGCACCTTTACCGCGAAAAATCGCAATTTTTTTTTCTTTTGCCCCGCAGGGAACTTTAATAGCCCCCTCATCAATCCTAGGGGTTCAGGAGGGGTCTGCCTTACCCCTTTCATTCATTTACACCTTTTTTTTTTTCCACCTCTTGTCTCTCGATCCCACAGAGAGACAAGATGGCGGCCGCTCCAGACTGTTTACAATGATAACAGCCAATCAGCTTCTCCTCAGACTCCTGTTACACTGCCGGTTAGCTTCCCGGTTAGCTGCCCGGTTAGCTGCCCGGTTCGCGTACCAAGACGCGTCTCTACGGCGAAAAAATCGTTTTTTTTTTGTTTTTTTTTGGCCCCGCGTGGCTTTATAATATCCCCCTCATCAATCCTATGGGGTCAGAAGGGGTCTACCTTGCCCTCTTTCCTTCATTTCCCTCTTTGTTTTGGTCTCCTCTTGTCTCTCGATCCTACCGAGAGACAAGATGGCGGCCGCTCCGGACTGTTTACAATGTTGACAGCCAATCAGCTACTCCTCAGACTCCCGTTACACTGCCGGTTAGCTTCCCGGTTAGCTGCCCGGTTAGCTGCCCGGTTCGCGTACCAAGACGCGTCTCTACGGCGAAAAAAACGGAATTTTTTTTTTTTTTTTTTTGGGGCCCCGCATGGCTCTATAATATCCCCCTCATCAATCCTAGGGGGTCAGAAGGGGTCTACCTTGCCCCCTTTCCTTCATTTCCCCCTTTGTTTTGGCCTCCTCTTGTCTCTCGATCCTACCGAGAGACAAGATGTCGGCCGCTCCGGACTGTTTAGAATGTTGACAGACACCGGAGAGCCAATCAGCTTCGCTTCGCAAAGTTCCGATACGCGAAAAGTTCGCGAACCGGAGCGCTACCCGGAGCGCTGTTGCAGATATATATCTTGTTTTAAACGTTAATTTCTCAAAATCCACTGAAGCACATATATTGAGACCTAGCAAAGGCACATCGGGCTAACAGTCCCTACAATTTTGCCAAGTTTCGTGGAAATCCATTCAGCCGTTCGGGCTAAAAGTGAGGCCAACCGCCCTATGGAAATTAACATGGGGAACACACGTTTTGGGATCCCCCTTTTATCTCGGCCCCCGCTTGACGAATCCCCCCCAAACTTTCAGGGAAGGAGCGGAGCGCCGCGAGGCAAATTTGAAGAAAATTTCAGGCAGATTTCTCAACCGGAGCAAAAGTTATTCCCAATAGAATTTTGCGAATTCCCTATACAAAATAATCATAACTATAACTACCTACTGGCGACTGCCAGTAGGTAATATATATATATATATATATATATATATATATATATATATATTCACAGAAAAAACCATAGGTTATAGACCATATATAGTTAGGAATTTGCATTTACAAAACCTTGAAAATTCACTGAAAAAACCATAGGTTATAGACCATATATAGTTAGGGATTAGCATTTAAAAAACCTTATTTTATTTGCACAAAACCATTGAAATTCCATATATAGTTAGTTGCACTAACTATATATCGCGGACCCGTAATCCACTGCTAATGATGTCACATATTACATCATTCATGACATGGTCAGTGACATCACTGATGACATCACTGATGACATCTCAAATGACATCACTGATGACATCACTGATGACAACACCCAGTGACTGTATGTTTCTGTAAAGTTAAAATATGTCTTACATATTGAAGAATGAGTGGATGTATAAGTGTCTGGATGAAGGATTTAGTAGGTGCATGACTGACTGTATGAGAGAATGATTAAATGTGTCTCACTGAGTGTATGGGTTAGTGATTAAAGTGTCTTAATTTGGCAATCATTATTTATGTTGTTCTGTAAACTGCTGCATGTTTAAATCAGTAGCTATATCAGTAACTATATGGGTTATTGAATGGTTGCCCAAGTATTTGTATGGGAGACTGAGTATGTGTGTGGGTGGCTGGGAGGTGTATAACTCTGTGCATAGATGTGTGAGCAGATGATTCCCTAGGTGTATGGGTTCAAAAGTGCATGTAGAAACAGCTGTATGGACAGTTGACTGTGTGCATGAGTATATTGGTGAGTGAATGGATATCTCAGTGCTACATGTCAAAGTAAGTACATATGTAAAACACACTCCATGTGAGAGTTGACATATATAAATAACTGAACATAAGAGCCAGTGAATGTGTGAGTGGCTGTATGAATCATTGTGAACTTGTATCAAGGATTGTATAAGAGAGTAAATATGTGTTACTATATGTTTGAATAAGTAAGGTGTGTATAACTGTATAGTTGAGGAAATGGAGATGTGATTGATTCTTTCCATGACTGACTAGGTGTGTGAGTAACTCCATGGATGTGTGACAGTCTGTGAGTGCCTGTTTACACTGAGTGTATCTAAGGTTATATTAGAGTCTGAAGATGTATTATCACATAAATGATATCATCAGTGATGTAATCAGTAATGTCAAATGAGATGTCAGTGATGTCATCAGTGATGTCATTTGAGATGTCATCAGTGATGTCATCAGTGATGTCATTTGAGATGTCATCAGTGATGTCATCAGTGATGTCACTGACCATGTCATGAATGATGTAATATGTGACATCATTAGCAGTGGATTGCGGGTCCGCGATATATAGTTAGTGCAACTAACTATATATGGAATTTCAATGGTTTTGTGCAAATAAAATAAGGTTTTTTAAATGCTAATCCCTAACTATATATGGTCTATAACCTATGGTTTTTTCAGTGAATTTTCAAGGTTTTGTAAATGCAAATTCCTAACTATATATGGTCTATAACCTATGGTTTTTTCTGTGAATTTCATTGGTTTTTTAAAAGCTAATATCTATAGCTGTAAAATATATTCTTTATTAAGTGACGTATCACGTAGCCCGTGAGACGCCTCATGATGCATCGCATAACCATGACGTATCGTCTCTGCAGCGCAAACCAAACCCAAAACGTAAGCGCGCCAGAACACGCTTAAAGATATATATATATTTTTTTAACCTTAATTAGACAAAATCCACACGTGCACATATCACAAACGTTCAAAAAGCACAATATGTCGGACTACCGTTACGCTGCCGGTTAGCTGCCCGGTTAACGTACCAGGAAGCACCTTTACCGCGAAAAATCGCAATTTTTTTTTTCTTTTGCCCCGCAGGGAACTTTAATAGCCCCCTCATCAATCCTAGGGGTTCAGGAGGGGTCTGCCTTACCCCTTTCATTCATTTACACCTTTTTTTTTTCCACCTCTTGTCTCTCGATCCCACAGAGAGACAAGATGGCGGCCGCTCCAGACTGTTTACAATGATAACAGCCAATCAGCTTCTCCTCAGACTCCTGTTACACTGCCGGTTAGCTTCCCGGTTAGCTGCCCGGTTAGCTGCCTGGTTCGCGTACCAAGACGCGTCTCTACGGCGAAAAAATCGGTTTTTTTTGTGGTTTTTTTTGGCCCCGCGTGGCTTTATAATATCCCCCTCATCAATCCTATGGGGTCAGAAGGGGTCTACCTTGCCCTCTTTCCTTCATTTCCCTCTTTGTTTTGGTCTCCTCTTGTCTCTCGATCCTACCGAGAGACAAGATGGCGGCCGCTCCGGACTGTTTACAATGTTGACAGCCAATCAGCTACTCCTCAGACTCCCGTTACACTGCCGGTTAGCTTCCCGGTTAGCTGCCCGGTTAGCTGCCCGGTTCGCGTACCAAGACGCGTCTCTACGGCGAAAAAAACGTAATTTTTTTAAATTTTTTTTTTGGGGCCCCGCGTGGCTCTATAATATCCCCCTCATCAATCCTAGGGGGTCAGAAGGGGTCTACCTTGCCCCCTTTCCTTCATTTCCCCCTTTGTTTTGGCCTCCTCTTGTCTCTCGATCCTACCGAGAGACAAGATGGCGGCCGCTCCGGACTGTTTAGAATGTTGACAGACACCGGAGAGCCAATCAGCTTCGCTTCGCAAAGTTCCGATACGCGAAAAGTTGGCGAACCGGAGCGCTACCCGGAGCGCTGTTGCAGATATATATCTTGTTTTAAACGTTAATTTCTCAAAATCCACTGAAGCACATATATTGAGACCTAGCAAAGGCACATCGGGCTAACAGTCCCTACAATTTTGCCAAGTTTCGTGGAAATCCATTCAGCCGTTCGGGCTAAAAGTGAGGCCAACCGCCCTATGGAAATTAACATGGGAAAAACGCGTTTTGGGACCCCCCTTTTTTCTCGGCCCCCCCTTGACAAATCCCCCCAAATTTCCAGGAGCTGCTCAGAAACAAAATGTGCCATTTTCCTGAAAATTTCAGCCAATTCCGTCCACAAACGCCAAAGTTATTAGGCATAGAATTTTCAAAAGTTCCATAGAGAAAAAATCCTAACTATATATACCTACTGGCCAGTAGGTAATATATATATATATATATATATATATATATATATATATATATATATATATATATATATATATATATATATATATTTGTACACAAACAATATATACACACACACACACACACAGAAATGCTCCTACCAGGATCCTTGGCCCTGAGGTAGGTGGTGCAGAATGTCAGCGGAGCCAGCTGACAGACAGTACCGCACAGAAGAAAGAAATATCCGCGCTCTCAGATAGTGCCAAAGTGAAGTTTGTTACACCAGATAACGCATTTCGACAGACTCGCTGTGTTGGTCACACAAGGATTAAACAGGAAGTGTTCGAGTACATACATGTAATCACAGAAAAAGGACAAGAATCACATATCTGGCAACACAGTGTTTCTGCGGCGGCCATCATAAAGCAGTGCAATTCTTAATGAGAAACATTTCCAAGAGGGGGCACTAGGTGGCGCACTACCAATATGGCCGCACATCTGTGAGGCTCCGGCTACTTGGTTCCATTATATTACATTTATCCTCTACCCTTGCTGTGTCATCAGGTTAGGATTGCCGGGAACCGGTAGTGTGCACTCATTGCTCGCTCCGGTGTGAATTTCGGCCGTAACTGAGGACTGTTGCAGGAGGAGGAGCCTGGTGAAGTGGACGGCGGAGTGTCACTGTAACCTGCCTGGAGCTCCATCCGGCTTAACAGTATGTAGGCATAATCAACTAAGGCATTACAGAAGATTAAAGCATAAAAAACCAACAAGTGGTAAGGGGGGGTTTCCCATATGGGGGGTCGCCAGGGCAACACGGAAACAACCCCTCCTCTCTCCACCAAAGGTCTGGTGTATGTGGTGGCTTGAGTGGGAGAAAAAGGCCAGACGGGGAGGAGGAGAGGGGGGGTCACCCGGCTCATCGTGGATTGTTACCTCCTGCCATGTCAAGGGAAACAGAAAAAAAAGTGCAAATAGTGGTGACAGCGGAGGATAAAAACAATAACCGGGCATCAATAAAGTCACTTATCTGGAGTCGGTCACCATCAGACCATCTGTCGTTTCCGGTCTTTTACACCATCGCCTCCGAGCCTTTGGGTACCAACCTAAGGGAGAGGGGGGTCTCCGAGTGGCGGGACCCAGCAGGAGAGGCGGAACCGTGGGGAAAAAAAAATGGCTACACAGTGCTACATTTCCTATCCGCAGAGGGAAGGGTATCAATCTGTTTGCGAAGAGGGCGATCTGGAGACTCGATCTTCTGATGTAGTTCCTGGATAGCGGCGCTGGATAGATTTAAGAAACTCCTTCACCTGATGTGGGTTAGTAAAGATATTGCTTTTGCCACAGTGAGTGACCTGCAAGCGTGCCGGGTATAGTAGGGCATATTCAATATGTGCTTTCCTAAGTTTTTGCTTGACACCCAAAAATTTGCGACGCGCCTCTTGCATCGCCACAGCAAAGTCTGGAAAGATATTAAACTCCCCTCCGTCATATTGCAGATTCTTGTTTTCTCTGGCCAGCTTCAGAGCGGCATCACAATTGCGATAATTTAGGAGAGTTGCCACGATTGGTCGTGGGGGCCCTCCAGAGGGTGGTCTGGGACCTAGGGAGTGGTGCGCCCGTTCCAGTATGAACTGGGAGGAGAAGCGATTGTCATAACTGGCACCCCGTAACAGCCTCTCTAATTACTCGTCCATGCGGCCCGTATTAGTGAATTCTTGAATGCCCAAAATTCTGATATTATTGTAGCAGTTGCTGGCCTCCAGGTCCTCATTTTTTCCTGCAATGACTTTAAGTAGTTTTTCCATTCGGGTGACACTTGATTCTGCAGCTGCATGGTAGTGTCCTCATTGTCTGTTATGCTTCGCTCTGCTTCCAGCTGTCCCTCTTGTTAATCGACCTTCTGGATAAGGAAATCAAGGCGTGTATTTATGGTGTCCATTTTCCCAGACAAGTCCGTCATACTGTGTTGTAGAGCTAGAAGCAGCAACTTGACATCGTCTCCCTGCGCTGGGGGCTGAGTCTGCACCATATCTCCCGAAACTGGAGTTGAGTCGTCAGAGTTTGAGCGTGTGGCTACCCTCTTGGCGTCAAAGACCAGCTTCGGCTGTCTACCGTCTGGTTTGCCCATGGCTGGCGATGTAACCGCGTATTTTGTCCCAGGCAGGCGTCAATGTAACCCCCTCACTGCAGAGTCAATGACTGTAGGAGGGAAGGGATTAGTTGTATCGCCGTAGTTATGGCTATGCGTTTTCACCCTACCAACGATCGTGGTTCTCCGGATCTCACACCCTGTCCCAGAAGGCTCTCCCAAAAGGCAAGTGAGGTATAGCGTGCAGCTCCTTACCAATCAATGCCCATACGGAGGAGAGTCTTTCAGCATCACAGTTTTGAAAGAGTAAATGTTCAGTAGGCGTTGCGTGTTTTTCTTTATCCTGAGGCGGGTGAACTGAGCAAGCAGCTCTGTGCTAATTCAATGGAGGCTTAGCAGAGGGTGTAAATGTGGCCCCGGAAATGGCGTCTCGATGTAAGCCTATGTAGGAAGGCCGTCAGTCCCTCACGTGGATCCAGCATTAAGTAGGGAGAGGGGTGTCCAGTGCCACAAACCCGAAGGAGTACGTATACAGTGGGTGCTGTGTTTATTGCATTACCCTGAGTAAGGCGGACTCAGCAAGCAGCTCCACACCGCTTCAGTGATGGCTTGTGATAAGATGTAGGTGCAAAGCTGGAAGTGGTGCCTCAATGCAAGCTGATGCCAGCAGGTCATCAAACCCCCGCGGGGACCCAGAGTTCAGCAGGGGTTGGGCTGTTCGCACCTGAGGGAGTTAAGAGTGCGCACTGTAATGGCGGCAATCTAGTTAATCACACCTCTGGCACCGTTACTGGTAATGCACGCTGCAAGGCAGGCGCTTGCACGGGCCACAGATCCCAATCAGCCACTTCAAATCCAAACGGGCTCCCAGCCCGGGACCGCACACTGTTCGTTAGGCCTGGGGGGGGTAGACGCGCCCGCACTCGCTGCCCGGCAGAGTCTCACAGGGCGACCCACACCCAGGGGGGCCAAGCCGCGCCCCCACTGCACTCACTGCTGCTAATCTGTTGAGAATCCGTTCAGTTGTGGATGCTGCTTTCACTTCAGCTGCATGTAGTTTATTATCTCCAAAATGTTATCCCCATGTGTCACCCGCCGACTGGGGTCCGATACAGCGCGGACTGGCAATCACGTGGGAAGCAGTGGTATTTCAGTAGTCCCCGCAGTTAAACTGGGGTTTAGATGGGAGGGTGGTTCCCGGCACGGTTGGGGTGCCATGGTGGGTAGGGGTTGGTGAAGTTTCGGTTGTAATACTTCCACTGTTTCAAAATGATACTGCACTAATTGGATACATCGGTACACAAGGCACAGCTTACAGTACGGTCCTCGCATATGGCATCATACACTCTTCATTTCCGACATGTACCACTGAAGATAAATCTACTCATATGGAATTTCAGAGGCCTGGAAGATCCCGCAAATGTAAACAGCTTTTATCCAACATGTACCAACACCAAATACACTTAGCCACACTTCAGGAAACATACACTACCACTCATGGTGAGTCCAGCTTTGTAACTAGATGGGCGTCGATAAGGATATTCTCCTCATACTCTTCATACTCGAGAGGCACGTTACTATTAATTAAAAAAGGCACCCCTTTTGTCTTGGGAGGCTAACTGAGCGATTCCGCGGGTAGATGGGGCACTCTGGGTATGCAGTCTCTCCCATTGGTATGTTGCCATGGTCCTAACAGTGATGACGCTGACTACTACATCGACCTTTCGGGACAGATTCTAAAAGTTGGCTATACACATATCATATGGGGAGGGGATTTTAATGCAACATTGTGCCCTGCGCTGGATCGTTCTCATCCCCAAACACACCATTACATGCTGATGCAGGAGGCCCTTACACAGTTGCTCCAGGACCATGGATTAATTGCTACATGGCGACACTGGCACCCTGGGAGGAGGGAAGGCACGTATCACTCCACTGCCCGAGCTGCCTGGTCCCGTCTAGACTATTGGTTAGTTAGAGGGGTAGCCCCTTGGATAACATCCGTGATGCATATGGCTAGAACATTTTCGGACCACTCGCCTGTGTTCTTGCAGATACCTCTCCCCTGCATTACGGTTCCCCGTTCAGTTGGAGACTGGTACCCGAGGCACTCTTAGATACAATATTTAGGGCCGAATTGGGAGAAGAGATTTCAGAATTTGTTCGCCGCAATAAGGGGTCGGTGTCTAGTATGGGTACTCTTCGGGAAGCTTTTAAAGTGATAATCCACGGTTTCTGAATGGCAAAGAGCTTTGGGGTGCTTAGATACAAAAGGCGCAATTTACGTAAACTGGAGGTAGAACTCATTAAGTTGGAAACATAAACTCACTGAATATATAGACACTGCCGAGCGAGAGACCTGGTTTCGGGGGAAACATTTCACTGCACGCTGTTATGGTGAGGGTGAGAGGCCAGGCAGAGCACCAGCTCAGCGCATACAAAAGCCAACATTTTCTAATTACATATTGGAGATACTGGATGCGGCTGGAACGTACCATAAGGACTGTCGTGCTATTCTCAACAAATTCACTGCATTCTATGAAACACTGTATATCTCCAAACGCACTGCCCCCCGCCCCCTCCCCGGACTTTGGCCCCTGTCTAAATTACATCACCTTGGGTTGGCTGGGAGACACGCAACAAGTGTTTCTAGCTGCACCCTTCGAGGTAGATAAGTTTAAAGAAGCGATTATGCAAATGAAATCCGGTAAGGCCCCGGGGTCTGACGGGCTACCAGTAGACTTTTACAAAGCCTACATTGAACAGCTGAATCCCATATTAAGGGAAGTCTATGAGGAATCACTAGAGACTCATCATTTACCGGCCTCTATGAGAGAAGCTTTTATTATCTCCCCGTTAAAACCTGATAAACCTACAGATTGTTGTGATTTGTATAGACCACTCTCCCTAATTAATACGGATGTGAAGATACTGGCTAAGCTTTTGGCGAATAGACTCAGTCTATTAATAGAGAAATTGGTTTTACCGGATCAAGCGGGGTTTGTACCGGGTAGAGCAACATCTTACAATTTGCGTACATTGTTTTCAATTATGCATAATGTTTACCCGCAACTGGCAATCCTGGCGGCCTTATTAGACGCCACAAAAGCTTTTGACTGGGTGGAGTGGGACTACCTGTTCACCGTACTGCAGTGCATGGGATTCCCGATCGGGTTTTTATCATGGATCCAGCTACTATATACCTCCCCCATGGCCAGGGTGCGCATAAATACACACATCTCCTCCTCCATCAGTCTCACGAGAGGCACTCGTCATGGATGCCCTCTGTCCCCGCTACTATATGCCCTTGTAATCGAGCCACTCGCTGTAAGCCTCCGGCAACATCATTCGGAAAAAGCCCTCCAGTGTTTTCTGCGCCCCATCTTAGTCTCTTTATATGCAGACAATGTCACTTTATACGTAAAAGACCCAATCTATAACCTCAACCCGTTGCTGCGCGAATTTATATGATTCGGTGGACTGTCTGGTATCACCATAAATTGGGCTAAATCGCAATTATTTCCACTTACTGCAGCGGGGAAGCCTTTTGCTACCGACTACCCTATAGTCTGGTGTGCTGAACAGGCGAAATATTTAGGGGTGCAGGTCACCAATGATCGTGCAGAGCACATGCGTAGTAATTATGGATGTGCATTAGAATAGGTCACCAATTGTATTACTAGGTGGATAGCCTTGCCCCTCACAATGGTGGGACGCATCTCGCATATCAAAATGATTATACTTCCCAAATGTCTATTTTTTTTTTATACATTCCCCTATACCCAGGGCGACCCTTCTTTAGCATGCTTAGAACAGAGCTCATACGACTGGTCTGCGGGGGCAAGCAACCACGGCTACAGTGGGAGATCCTCACTCAGCAATATTCACAAGGGGTCAAATCGACGTGCCGAATTTTGAGTTGTATTATCTGTGCGCACAATCACACTTTGCACAGTATTGGTTCCATCCCCCCATATACACACCTCAAATTGCAACAGAGCATTGGTTGGCACAGGCAATCCCGCTGGACGAAGTATTCTTAGCCATACCTGAACAAAGGGCTGTAGAGACGACTTCAGTACACTTCACTATTAGAGCCTGGCAACGCCTCCTCCAAATACTTAAGGTACCAATGCTATATTCTCCTGTGCTCCCCCTTACATATCACCCACAGATGCCACTGTTATCCAAAGGAATTTTCTCCAAAGCCAAATCCAAATTCCATATTCATAGCTGGGGCGACCTTTATCATAATGGTTCCCTTAAGAACATGACACAACTTTTTCCAAAAGCACAAGCCTCCTCTATGAATATATTTCTGTATGTCCGGCTGAGACAGGGTATTCCAGAACACACTCCGTCATACCCCAGAGAACCTCCTACAATGGCACCACTACATCATGTGCTGCGCGCCCATGATACCTCCCATCTAGTGTCGACTCTATACCATTGATTATACACAGACATTGAATATAAGCCCTGCCCAGCTCGTGCTAAATGGTGTATGGAACTAGGATGCGATATCATGGACCAGCAATGGGATTAATGCTGCAAGCAGACAGGGCTAATCTCTTCAAACAGCCAACTCCGCATCACACACTATAAATACCTTTATCAAACATATTATACTCCTGCCAGACTGCACCGCTATGGCCTACGAGACCATGCAAGATGTGATAGGTGTAACACAGACGATGCAGATTGCCTTCATTTGGCATGGTCCTGTGGGGTAGTATATGAGTACTGGCAGCAGATATTTGAAGCCCTGACGCATATGACCCTGCTGGAATTACAGATGTCCCCTGTGCTAGCTATGCAGGGATACACTGAGTTGATTCCAACTGCCCAACGCAAGTTCGTTGATTTTATCATTTTATTATCCAGACGTAGGGTGGCCTGCAGATGGGGCAGGGGTAGGGCTCCCAAATTTAAGGACTGGCTAGGGGATCTGATCATGTGGCAAGAACAGTTGAATACATATGCTAAATTGATGCCCGCGCCCTCCAGACCACGAGATATATGTGCCCCACTCACTATGTACCTGTTGGAGCACCCACTACCTGTACATGTTAACACAGCTTCAGCACCCACATAAAGTACCTATACCAGCACATGTAATATAAACGCTAATACTCTGAGGATTGAATAGTGTGATAACCAATTATGTAACTAAGTTGTGCCTTATGGATTTTATGCTCATTCTCTCTTCAGGTTGTGGCAATAATAAACCTTATAAGGTTCTCACGGAGCACTCAACAGTAGAGTCAAAAGCAAACTTAGTGAAACATGTATGTCAATAAGTCCAAGTAATAAGACACTGGTCATAAGATAATCCTGATCAAGTTCAAATCCACTCGATAGGTCTCCAGAAGTAAGGTGACACCGGGGTTCAAAGTTCAATCCTAGTCAAAGTTCCAATTCTGTATTTATTAGTTATCCTCCAAATCAAAAGGTATTCTCAGCAGCCAACACGTGTTTCGTCAAGCATTGTAAAAATGCACATTTGACTTCATCAGGGCTTAGAGATAGTTCCAAAAACCATAACACTATGGTCTCAGCATAAATGAAAGATAAGTTAAGAAAGAAATCCACATGATATGGATAGCGTAATCATCCAAAATTATCCCAAATCGTATTCCTATAAGCTCTTTCCAATAATACAATGGTAATCAATCATATGGTATTGTATGAAGTCTCCTACTCGGACTTCGCCACGAAGTAGGCAATCAAAAAGTTTCAAAATTATTCATTGGCCAAAAATACAATCGGTAGGCACGAGTACGTGTCCCTGTATCAAAAGTTCATCCTCACTCCAACCGCGATCCCGGAATTTGGCCATAATTAACCTGATCGATACAAACCATGCTGGGAACAGGCCTTTTGCTGACCATTCTAGTGGCCTACGAAAAACTAAGTCAGAGACTGATGCTAATAAGAGTACATGTTGCCTATGTAATATGCCCACCTTCTCTTACCAAGCGCTGTATTGTCGTGCCTCCACGTATGTACTTGTGCTGGAATTATAATTTGGAAATGTTTGTTATTGCTGAATAAAACACCAATAAAAAAATTATGTATGTAGCTGAATGTTGATGCACATCCTGAAATGTAGAATGAATAATTCACATGAAATGCTGTACTCGGGTACTTCATAATATAAACATATTGCAACCGTAGTGGAATAATTTCACTATCACGAAGTTCGAAAATTTGTACATGTACTCCAGTTAATACTGTTACCATGTACAATGGAGAAAGCACATCAACTGTTATAATCCTGACATGAGTACCGACACAAATTTGCAGATTCAAAGGTTAGTCAGGATGGTAATGTAGCTAGACAATATGTTAACAATTGAAACAAAATTTAGACATAAATTAATATAGTCAGATACTCTTTATTTTCACTTTCACTTTTTACCCCATGCCATTTCGGGTATTTAGGAGGGAGGTGTAGTGCAGCAAAGATCCTTGCACTGACCACGGTAAAGAGTGTACTGGTGTGTGGTAATAGTGTCACAGAATGCTGGCCTCTGGATAACAGCCCACAGATTTTGGGGGTACACCATCTCAGTCTTTGGGAAACAGCATCTCGGCCCTTAGTTAACAGCACTCTGTCTGATGGGTAAAAGCATTCCAGCTGGTAGGTAACAGCGGCATCTTGACCAGGGGGTAACAGCGCCTCAGCCGGTGGGTAACAGCAATCTTCCCCGTAGGTAGTAACAATCTTTCCCATTGGTGGCAGCCTTAGTGCTCTCGGACAGCAGGATTTTTAAACATTGTTATTACTATTCTTGCAAGTTTTGTTGCTTGTCTGGAGCAGCATTCCTGTCCATGTGTAATAGAGGTGTTGACTTTATCATGGGGATCCTTCTTGCATCTGAACTACAAATTGAAAAGGCCAATGTGTTGATGGCAGCTCACCTCTGTTTCATTTCTGTTCTGGTTTTATAGGTTCGGAAGAAGAGCTTTGTGAGGTGACCATTGCAGGCCCGAAACTACAATTTGTGGAGTTTGGATCACACGTCTTCTGGAACTGTACCGGGACCACGACGTGCGACATGATGAAAGGGGGCTGGGAGACATTACTGCATAAAAAAACGAACTGGAACAGGAGGTGGATTACTTTGAGCAGCACCATGAGCGAGTGGGCCACGATTGAAATGTGTTTCACCATCACCACTGGGGGCAATGTGTCCACCACTCAAATCGCAGTCGTCGCCTATCGTAAGTCAATCACTCCATTGTGTAAAGAGTATAACCCAATGTATGCGAGACACCCAGTCACAAATAATCTACCCTGCCTAAAGCAAAGACATTGGATGAAATGTATAGTTTTGCAGAGTGGGTGAACTTCCATAAAATAGTTCATCTCCCTTGCCCTGCCCCTGCTCAGTAATGTACCCTCCGCTGCCCTGGCAGGCTCCAAATGAGTATTTGACAAGAATGCATACTGTGTTTTTATACCAACTCGGTACACAGTGAAACAATGTTTTTCTGAGCAGAAGGTGACAAGTCCTTTAGGGGGCTAAGTGCCATCCCACTAGAGGAAATAAATAAATAAATACACACATAAACACATAAATAAATAAAACACACCAATAATAAACTTCCTGTGCCATCTATAGCTATCTGTAATGTCACTGAATTGATATACTGAGGCAGGGAATGTGAGCTGGGGCAAGAGGAAACAAACCAGTGCAGGCTGGGTCCAGATGGATGTCCAATTTGTATTTATACATGTTTGTGTTCGTAGCTTTATAGTGAAAACCCAGGTGGGAAGCAGGAAACTACTGTGCACCAGGAAAGGATGCTCAAAGGAAGAGGAAAACATTGCAAGATGGAGTACATCTGCAGTGAGCATTGGGAGGCGCCTAGTAGTAGACACCAGGTGCTGGGTGTACAAGGAATACTGGGTGCTCCTCTAAGCGGTGGGTTTTCATTTCCTTCCTGAAGTGTAGTACTGAAGTGGAACACGTGCCTTTACTCCATGTGCTGCCCCAGTCACCTGCTAGTCTAGCCAGGTGTACCAGTTCTACTTCCCTTGTAAATAATGTAGCAGGTTGTAGGGTGAAGCTGCTGGTAGTGGCTGATGGTCTACCAGGGTGGGGCGATGTGGTTGGATTTCGTCTGTTCTTGCAGAGTTGCCCGAGGGTATATAAGTTAGAAATATCAGTCTTCCATTTGTTGGAACAGTTATATAGCAATGTTTGGGGAGGTGTGGTTCGGCAGTGACTTTGTAGGCTGTGATTGAAGGAGCTGTGACTTCTGATTTGTATAGTAATAGAATATCATGGACTAATACTCTTTGGACACAAATATCACATCCTAAATATTGCTGGCAAAAATAATGCCCGACGGGAGTTAATGATAGTACATCTGCACCAATTGGGGCCATATCTCATAAAACAATGTTAAGGCTTGGATATTTATACTAGAAGATATTTTTGTTAATATTCTGACTTGTAACTGTTCTGATCTCATCTGATTTTCCCTGGTTGATCCAAAACAAAGCAGACTCTTTCGACACACCTGAAATAGCTATCATTTCGAAACAGGCTACATTCACAGTGGTAAGCTTGATACTAACAAGTATTGGTAAAGTCAGTGTCTTTGTTCAATATGCTATCTCATGGAGGGCATGGGCAAGCCGCCGAACGAAATAGCCACGTGGTGCTGAATCTCCGGCAGACGCTGCCATTTAGTACACAAAACCGCGATTACAGCTGCAGTCCATCACCATCTGACCCCTGAGGGCCCCCCACATGTCGTGGGCATTTTATTGTCCCTAATGGAAGTGGACTCCGAGCTGTGGGGAGGGGAGACTTTTCCCGAGGCGTGCAGATAGGCCTCCTTCTACAGCCTCTCCTCTCAATTGGCGGCCGTGCTGGCAGAGCCGGGGGGTCCAGACCTGTAGGCCTCCTGAACTGAATGGAGCTGTTCGAGGGGCCTGAGGAACCCCTGCTTCAACTCTGCCTTGTTAACCGATTGCCCCTCGCACTTTCTGGGCAGTGGCCCACCTGCATTTTGCATCCAACTCATTGAGTTCTGGCTTTGTTGAGGGGCTCTTTTCCAGTGGCCGATACTTGACTGGGCCGGCTGACAGAGTTATCGTGGGCAGCTCTGCTGTTCACCCAGGTGATGGCATTAAGAAGACAGAATCTGGGAACGTTGATGTGTGGAGGAGGTACTGCGGTATTCACCCGTGATTTATCCTGAGGTAAGGCAGGCCCAAAGTCTCCACGGAGGTCACGGGGCGATAGGGGCCAGAGCGAGCCTGGGAAGCCTGCCGCAGGGCCGTGACGAACTAGCTTGGCTACCTCCTTCACCTCCTCCGTTTGCCTTCACCCCCCCACCCCCCTCCTAATTTTCTGTACGCTGGGGCACGAAGTACTCCCTGGGTCCGGATGGGAGCTACTGCCACCTACTGATCCGGGTGACATCCGATCTGCAGGCCACTTCGGTCCCCAGGTTTTTTGACAGGCACAGGTGAACATGCTGCATCTTGGGGTCCATATCAACATTCTGCAGTGGTCTGGATCTCGGAATGGGGCCCAACTGTGTTCTCTCCCTTGTTGTGGGTGCCCTTGCTTTCTGACCTGCGTCTCGGATGCCCACTGCTGGCTGGATGTTGTTCTCCACACCCCAAGCATACAACCATTGGCTCTAATGCCGGTCCTTAGCGAACCTGCCTCCAACTCCATCAATCGCGCCACAACTCATTTGCTAGCTCCTGGGCCTGGAGTCTCCCACATTGAAGTCTTACAATCAACCCTGCCCAACGCCCCCTAGTTATCACTTGGTATTGGTGCTTATTGAACTGCTGGCTACCTATCTGGAGGCACTCTCATCAAACCTGTGCCATCATGCGTTTCATCCAGCAGCAATGAGACACGTTTCTGGTTAGAGGCCTCCTACCACCTTGTGCATCTCCATATATATCATGACCTATGCCATCCATGGCCTGCTCCTTGCTGCCTCACTGGGGTGAACCAACACCAACACCTGGAATTTTGATCTTCCTCCACCAGGAAATCTCTACCGTTGCCATTCCCTAGCCCCCGAGGCTAGCTACATGACTTTCCCATACATCGCTGGTCGTCGTGGGTACTGCTTGTGGCTATCTCTGCACAATTTGCCATTCATTCATCTTGGTCGGCCTTCCCCCTCCCCCTACTTCACTCTAAAGGCTATGGTTCATGATGATCCCAAACAGCAGCATCTCAATTTTGAGAAGCAAAAGTCCACGTACCCCGCTCCATCTCCACAGAACTCGGACGTTGGCACCACCTGCGGCACTGGATCAGACCCGCTAACCAGCACAGACTCAATCATGGGCGCATTGAGAGCAGGCTTCAGGGCCATTGATGGCCAATTTGACACTCTGACCAGGAGATTGGACAGATTTGGTGAATGTCTAGACCGCCACACAAAATAGACTGGAGGCCACCGAGGGGAGAGTGTTGGACCTGGAAAATGTCATTGCACAATCCATGAAATGACTAGAAAGAATGGAAAAACTGCTCAAATCAGTGGCCATGAAGAATGAAGATCTGGACGCGAGGGGTAGGCGCAATAATCTACTCATATTGGGGGTACCTGAATCTACCAATACTGGCAGCCTCGATCTATTTGTTGAAGGGCTGTTGACTGATCTGTTTGGCAAGCAACACTTTACCTCAATGTTTAGGGTGGAACTGGCTCATCACTCGCTGGGACCGCACCCTAATCGTGGCTGCCCCCCCCCGAGGTCTCGGATTTCCCGCCTACTGAACTTCAGGGACCGCGACATAGCCCTACACCTTGCTCGAGAACAGGGTCCCTTACAGTGGCAGAGCTTTACCATCTCTTTGTTTCCTGAATATACCGCTGTGGTCCAAGTGGCGTGCCTTAGGTTTACAAGCGTCAAGTCCACACTTCGAAAACTAGGTTTTCGCAATGGTATGCTGTACCAGGTGTGCCTCAGGATGGAGATCAATGGTAAGCTGCATTTCTTTCACACCCCAGCTGACATTCAGGCGTTTTGCAAAGAACATGCTGCTGAACGCTCCTCTTTCCGTCGCTCCACTCTGGACAGATCTCGTTCTGAAAGTTCTTTTTCTGATGTTCACATAAGGTTGTGGCATTATCTGCGCTGTCACCAGCCCTAAAAATTAATTTACCAAGATCTCTGACCAGCATGCCATGCTGTTTTCAAAGTGCAAGTGGTTTCAATTCACTGCATCTTGCGCACTGTGGATGAGCATTAGACGTCACAACCTTTAACAGAGGGATCAATTGTGCCACTCTGGGTTTTTGTATGGATGTCCACGGATCACACTTCAATCTTATAGGGATGCGCAACCAACAATGTAAATCCCGCCTTCCAATCCATTCACTACTCCTATAATGCATGGGTGTCTGTCGTGGCATTGCACCCCCCAAGTTATACACACGATTTATGCTAATTGTATCGTTATTTTATGTTTTTGGGGGGTGGATTCTAGGGGTCGGTACTGGGCCCTGTTGTGCCTGGTTTGGGGTTCTTGGTAACGGTCACAATATTCCTTGTTGTTTTCTTCAGTCCCAGTGTACACATAGTGGCTGCTCTCTATCCTTCTTTTCCAGCTCCAGTTGTCATACCTGATGGTCCGTGCACATCCTCCTGAGTTCAACTACCTCCCTCTCACCCTCCTGTCTTGGAATATCAGGGGTCTTAATGATCACGCCAAGTCAAACAGGTCTTACAATATCTTACCCGTCATGTTGTGCACATTATTTTTCTCCAATAGACGCACCTTCCTCCTGGGAAAGTACACACATATGCATCCCTTTGGGGTACGCACCGTTTCCTTACCAAAGACAGTTCATACTCTAGCGGGGTTTGTACTCTTGTTTACCCGAGTGTACTGTTCAAACACATCACCACAATTGCAGATGATGCCGACCGGTATGTCCTAGTCTCTGGTACTCTAGGGGGGGCACTCTTGTGTTTTGGCAAATATTTACGCTCCTAATGTAAATTCTCTGAGTCTTTTCAGTCCCTTTCCACCCAATTTGGATGGCTGGATATTGACCACCTTATTATAGCTGGAGACTTCAATGTCCTAATGGACCCTACTACTGACACCACCACACCAACACTCACCACCAAACCTAGATCACTCCGAGTTGTACATGACATTAGTGATACATACATATTCCTCGGCGCCTGGTGCCTGAAGAGCTGGGGTTCAGACACCACTTAGCTCCACACAACACTTGGTAATGCATTGACTATTGCCTTATATCTGCCACACTTTCCACACAACATCTCTCTCTTTTACCCTATCCAATCACTCTCTTGGTTCTTTTTAGCATTCCTTTCGGTGGCAATCGGGATAGACAGTAGCATTTCCCCACTTTCGTGCTACAGGACCAACTGTTTTGTTCAGAGCTGCGTACTGCATTTCTGTAATATTTAAGGCTTACTGAGGGCATGGTGGCCTCCCAGGCCACCCTTTGGGAGGCTTTCAAGGCCAATATCAGGGGCATTTTCATCTCTAAGCACTCTGGGGTGCTCAAGATATACGCAGGGGGTTCAAAGGGGTTGAGGGGGAACTGACTGATCTGGATCTTCGAACTGCATTTAGCAAAGACAGACCTTGCCCAAGAACCAGTGCTTCCCTACTGACTGAGTATAGAGAATTTGGCTGAGAGAGAAATCCTCTACCCGAGTAAACATGCTTGCTCATGCAGGTATGGTGAGTGTGAATGCCCTGGTGTACTTTAGCCCATTTCCTTCGCCCCCGAGGGGGAACTTCTACATCACTGAGAGTAGAAGGGGCATGCATGTTACCTTTAACCAGTGTATCCTGGAGTCACTACTCCAGTACTACATCTGTCTTTTTACTACCAATTTATCTTGGGATACCATGGCCAAAGCGGTGTAACTTGATGAGGTGGTTATAGTTTGGCTCTCTAATTCCTAATGTTAATTTCTACGCAAAGCTTTATACTGTGAGGAAATCATACAGGCCATAGACTCATCTGACTGCTCCAAGGTCCCTGATCTTGATGGTAATACTGGAGAGTTTTACAAACATTTTAAACATATATTTGCGCCGCGCCTGCTTGTGGTATACGAGAAATCTGTCCCAGTAGAATCTTCAGATATCCCAGCCATGATAGCTCTATTAGACGCTGAAAAAGCGTTTATCTCCTTGGAATAGCCTTTTCTCCGTGCTGTACTAAAAAAAATGGGTTTACCCCTGGGTTTCTCCTCCTTGATTAACCGCCTATATACGCACAAGACCGCACGCCTCAGAGTCAATGACTTAATCACAGAGCCATTTCCCGTAATGAGAGGTACCTGTCAGGGATGCTCACTTTCACCCCTGCTATTCATTACAGCAATGGACCCTACGGTCCATCATCTATACATTCACCACCTGCATGAGGTTTTCAATTAAAAAATGGCCCTCAACGCATCTTCCTCTAAGCAGATGATATCTTATTTTTTATCTGTTTTCCAGAGGAGAACATAACTTCAACTCTGCACAAACTGACTTGATTTAGGATCCACTCTGGGCTTCGGATCAATTGGTCCAAGTCTGAACTTTTTCCCATCACCTCTACCACAAAGCAGACATTGGGTGATTACCCACTACTTGGTGTGATGGACTGGTTAAATATCTCAGCATTGTACTCCATCCTGACAGGGAGCAGGAGGCGTGACTGAACTAAGGTCCTGCTATTGATTTACTATCGACTCAAATTGATGAGTGGATTTGGCTACCTCTTTCATTAGCAGGCAGGATTGCGATATAAAAATGGTGATCCTGCCCCACTTCCTATACTTGTTCCTTAACATTCCCATGCCACTTACAAATTTGTTCTTTTTAACACTTCAAGGCCTACTCCTTAAACTTTTCTGGGCCGGTCGGCATCCGCATGTCAGGACACATTGGTGCTCCCTTATAAGTGGGGCAGGTTTGACGTGCCTCATTTTCAGCTATATTATTTGGCCGCACTGTGCCAATAAACCCACCATTGGCATCATGCTAATGCCAGATCACTATACATCAAACCCGAGATGGAGCTTTCTGCACCCACTCCTCTAGCGTCCATCCTACCAAAAGGGATTCCTTTGAACCGCAAGAATGTTCAAACACAATCCACCACCTGCTGGGCATGGAGGAAACTCCCATGACTTTTAGGTGGGACCCTTCTTCACTGGCCTTGACACTGACAGATAGCCCCTGGCAGCCCATTACCTGTGAAACATTAGAAAAGCGTACCCTGTCACAACACGGTCTGCACACCTTTGGGGGTCTATTCCCGGAGGAGCATATGCTAACGCACTACACGGACCTGCGCTTCAATGACGCCACAATCATGGACCATTTTATTATGCACTGCATCCACAATATCCTGTTGGCTACACCACCCCTAGCTCAAGACGAGTTCCCCCCTAACATTAGTGATCAGTGATTCAGATGGAGTCAGACTAGTGTCCAGACTTTATCGAGCTTGTGTTGCGTTGGTCCCATTATATGATGCAAAACTCAGATAGACTTGGAAACGGGACCTCGGTAGGCCCCTTACAGATAAAATGTGGGCTGCATGCTGTGCACAAACCTGAATGGTGTCGCCCAATCATTGTCACAAACTTCTGTTCTGTGCTTTAAGTTCTTGTGATGCACATGCAGTACTCCAGCTAATCAAAGCAAGTATGATAAAACACACTCCTCCAATTTTACGAAATGCCTTCTTCCAAGAGCGTACTTTCTCGACATGGTTTGGTCCTGTAGATTTGTAGCCATTTACTGGGGTGAGATCTTCTCCAAGTTAACGCAAATGCGGAAGATTGACCTGGAAATAGAACTGCTACTCACCTTATTGGGCTATGTTTCAGACCTTCCCAAAAGCATGGTGTAGGTGGGTGGTCACTACACTAGGGTAGGTACCATCCCTGCCGCTGCCAACTGGCTCCCCACCATGGCGTACTGCAACACTACCAGTGAGATATATGCAACTCTTCAAACTCCAACCTCTGGATCAAAAGATAAATGGCAACCACTATGAGATTATCTACTAGCAAATGCATATCAGTCCCAGGGAGTCAGCTGAGCTTTATCCACCCACCCACTGTCACCCAATGATATGCTATTTGGTAGTCAGCCCTGAGCCCCTTCACTGATCACCACTACACATACACCAAGCCCAGGTAGGATTGGAGAGACTGTTCTACATGATCCACTGTCCCTCCGTCACCATCAGTCCCCCCTCCCCTTCATCACTCTCCCCCCACTAATCACCACTATTTACTGGAGAGTAATTTTAAACTCTTGCTTCTTATGCCCCCCCCCCCACTAAGATAATCTACCCCAAACAAACTTTCCATTCCTTTAGAGCAAAAAAGTTAACCTTTTTGGTTTGTCTGTTCTTGCAACGTTTCCCTACCTATTGCAAATTTGAGGGCATATGGTGAATGCAATTTATCATTCCTTGACGATTAATTATATTTATGCTAATGGTACTTACCTCCTTGTTCTCATTGCTCTCTATAATGCTGCTAATCTTCCCAAGGAGGGAAAGCGGCTTGGTAGGTCCAGCATACATGCCCCAGGTAGCTATGACAAAAGCAAGAGTATGCAGTTCCTAAGGAGGATAGGGGAAAGGGAGGAAAGGGTGGTCGAGTTGAAGATACCAGGTGTTTGCAAGGAAAAGAAAAGGAGGAGTAGCTCCAGTTAGGAGCAAGAGCCCTCACACACCCCGAAGGGTATCATGCTTCACCATCTGGCAGTTCCCCTTTGGGTCTGCCCTGCAATGCCCAAAGAGCCCCGCAGGGGGGCTCTTTGCCGGATATCTTCTCTGGTTGCCGACGTAAAGCTGAAAGGTGGTGGTGGGGCGCATGTGTAGTGAGTTGCGATGATAGGAGGGAAGTGTGTTTAAAAATAGCTTTGGGACTCCCCAAAAACAATTTTATTCGCTGGGTTCCTAGGCTATGAATAAAAACAACCGACTAAAGAGTCGTGGATGCAGAGGGGAAATTATACCCGCTCAAGGTGATGTGTGTGGGGTGAAGGTGTTTGACGTGTTTCATGCCCTACTAGGGGACGGGACCTTCATTACACATACTCATACCCTCCCCTTAAGAGTAGATGAGGATCCCCTGGTCCTGAAGAAATGCCAATATCCAACTGGACGATTTAGGGTATGGAATATGTCGACCACCTTCACCCCACACACATCTCCCTGAGTTCAAGCGTGTATAATTTCCCCTCTTTAGCCATGACTCTTTAGTTGGTTGTTTTTATTCATAGCATAGGAACCCAACAAATGGGAGTCCCATACCTATTTTTAACCACACTTTCCTCCTACCATCGCTGCTCATTACACACACGCCCCACCACCACCTTTCAGCTTCACGTCGGCAACCAGAGAAGATCTCTGGCAAAGAGCCCCCCTCCGGGTCCCATTGGGCATTGCAGCACAGGCCCAACAAGGAGCTGCCAGATGATGAAGCATGACACCCTTCGGGGTGTGTGAGGGATCTTGCTGCTAACTGGAGGTACTCCCCTTCACCTTTTCTTTTCCTTACGAACACCTGGTATCTTCAACTAGACCCTCCCTCCTCAGGAACTGCATACTCTTGCTTTTGTCATCTCTACAATGCTGCACCATGGTACATTGGGATGTACATTTATGCCGTACATGTATGCTCATTCTCACTGTTCACACTTACTACATTTGTGTGCCCTGCCATGTCGATTTCTTTGAAAACCATCAAAACCGTTTGAAAACAAAATAACATGCTATCCCATGGACCTGTTGCACATTAGAGCAAGACACACAGGCGGGAGTCAACAGAAGCTGAGCGTGGGGCTATTGCTGTAAAGTAGTCTCTCATGTATTTTAATACAAGAACTCACATGGACGCAAAAGAATAAACCTAAACAGCCAATAGCATTAGGCATGATATGAACACTCCCCAGGGTGGAGTCAAGACATGTCTGAAAAATCTCAAGCCACTGGTTGAAAGAGTCTGATCAGTGAAAGTCAATGGTTGAAAAGGTTGAACCCAAAGCACACTCTATGCAATACATCTGTTTGAAAGCTGCACTACCCAAAGTCATACCTAAAAACAGGACACTTCAGAGAAGATAATACTTGGGGGCAGATTTACAAGGAACTGACACATCTGCTTAGATGACTCAGTTTCCTTGCGTCACCTTCAAATGTCCTTGCATCACCATGGATGTGCTGTATTTACAATACAGTGCACCATGCCGCAAGGAATTACAGATGCGCCAGAAATTCTGACGCGTCTGTTGGAGGAAAAGTGGCGCATTGTTGGAGTTTGTCACAAAAGTGACGCAACGCCAGCAATGCACCAGAAAACATAGGTAGGTCCCATGTAAGATGCCCTGCGTCAATCCTTACGCCTGGTCTGAGCAGGCGTGGGGATTTTGACGCAGTGAAGGCGTAAGTTTTTGGCGAACAAGCCTAGGTTTAGGCTCAGCAGGATGGGAGGCCGTTCCTTCCGCGTGATGGCGGCGGATTTATGGAATTCTCTCCCTGTTCAAATCCGCGCCCTTAACAGCCTAACCCTCTTCAGACGGGCCATTAAAACTCACCTATTTACCTCTGTCAGTTAAATATCCCCCTTGTTCAGCTTTGATCTGTTATGTTGCTGCATATGATCTGGCGCCAGGACGCCCCTTCGCTGGGGCAGCTGTTGCGCCTAATAAATGTTATTAACATAACATAACATAACATAACATAACATAACAGGTGACGCAGTGAAATCTTGTAAATTTCACTGCGTCAGTTTTACGTGGCTTTTTGCACGGGAACGCCTACCCTGCATACATTATACCTGGCGCAGGTATAATGTGACGCAGGGCTTTACAACGTGACGAGTCTCCCTAGATGTGTCACTTTGTAAATGGGTTGCATTTTTACGCTGCTGTGTCACAAAAAGTGACGCAACGGCGGCACAAAAATGACTCAAGGGGCTTGTAAATCTGCCCCTATGTTTTGGCAATGTCACGGTTCGGGGTCTGTTTATTTGTTTTTTACATTCCTATGATAAATTTGAATAAAAGTACATTTAAAAAATAAAATTGCAAAGTAATTGTTAGTTTGTGCTATGACACCTTCCCTTGCTTACAACGGTAAAATGTGTTTTATTTTCTGACCCTCTAGTGCCTCCTGAGGATGTAAGGATTAACATTCCCCAGGGAATGGAGGTGAGCCGGTCCTATGAAGTCACATGTGACGTAAAAAACATTGCGCCGAAGCGACATCTCGTCGTGCTCATCAAACGAGGAAATGAGACGCTGCATAGTGAGATGTATGCAAATGACTACACCAACGGAAGCACCAGTGTCACAGTATCCTATCGCATCACGGCACAGAGAGAGGACCACGAGGCCGAGTACACCTGCCTGGCTCAGCTCGACCTGAGGCCCAACGGGGAGCTTTTCATGGGGTCCTCAAATACAACAGTCCGTGTTATGAGTAAGTGAACAAAACCCATGTGACTGCACAAAAGGCCTTTTCTGGTCAATCACATATCTTTGTGCTTTACTTAATATCTTTTCACATAGGTGTGAATCCAGAAAAAGCCAAACATCTTCTAAGATCACAAGTCAGGAAGTGAAAAACATGTATATAGTCTGTGAACTGTTCAAAATGTAATGAGGTCATAAGATCCCCTTCAGAGATCTTCTTGGTGTCAATTCAATATGCCAATACCTCTTTGTTGCACGTTTCTTCCATGGTTTAAAAAAATCATTTGTTAGTGACCAGGTTAATGTGCGATTCTATCTCCAGCCCTAGAATTTTGAGAGGAAGTTCTTTTCTGTGGGCTTTGCTGGATGTTTACGCATCGATATTGTATAGTCAAGAGATTTCAGTAGTGGAGGTGTTTTTGTGTTATTGTGCATTGATACAGTTTAAAATATCACTGCAATATGAGTTGTCTAAAACATATCTAACTGTTAGTTTTGATCCTTGCAGCATCTCCCTGAAGTGTGCGTTATTTATTTTTGGATTGCTGACCTACTGTTGGCATGTTGAGTGCTATTACAATAGGTTTATGAAGGCTCTTGTGCTCTAGAAGCTCATTTAAATGACATTTAGATTATTACATTGGTAGAATACAGAGGATATCTAGCAAGTGATTTGCCTTCTAATTGCGCTAACTGCCATGAGAGTCTGACACAATCACAGTTTTAATGCAAAATGAACAATTGATGGACAGAATGCAGAACAATGTCATACGTTCACCCAAGCACAAAGATCTGGGCCTATATCCATAGCCGTTTTTGCTCACCATTCCATTCCAGTTCAGACATGGCCATATGCAAATCAGTCTTGACCCTGCGCCCAATAGGAACAGTCCAGCCCGAACTGCCAGGCTAGGTCCTTTTGGACTGGAAACAAGCATCCTAGGAACGGTTTCGGGCTTTCATCCCTCATCAGCCAGGATATCTTGACTTCAGTGGCATGGAGAGCATGGGATCCACGTCTGGGCATACCCGTCCCACTCGGGGTGACAAACGCAAAAAGAACAATTGATGTACAGAATGCAGAACAATGTCATACATTCACCCCAGTACAGAGATCTAGGCCTAAATCTATGTTTTTTTTGCTCACCATGCCATTCAAGTTTGGACCTGGCCATATGCAAATCAGTCGACTCTGCGCCCAATGGGAATAGTCCAGTCCGAACTGTCAGACCAGGTCCTCCCTGGACTGGAAACAAGCATGCTGGGACCAGTTTGCGAACCACAGTTTTAAGCACACAGTTTGAATACCAAGAAATTGGTAATTCCTTTAAAATTTGTAAAGCTTCTATTTTATCTCTTTTCCTCACAAAATATAAACTGATTTAGTGGGAACTTTAGACTTGTTATTCCAGATCAATGCTTAATTTGTAAAAGAATTAGGACTGGGACCCAAAAATGAGTAACAGTAGGCCTCATCTTCAAACACCAGCTTAAATTAAGCACCAGTATAATCATTGTGGCCTGTGCTGTGGATCACACTGTTTTCCTGTGTGGCACTTTCAGCTAATGCTGGCAGTTTGCATGCTGGAAGTTTTAATAACACTGTGAGCGTGTATGTGTTTTTGACCATGTAGTCCTCTGTTTCTGTTTTGCAGACCCTTCCCAGATGTGTGAGTGGCCACCAGTTCCCTCCTTGTCATTAAATGCACCCTCTCCCATTTTAGTAACAGACAAGGGGAGCCATTGTAGGTACATAATGGCCGCAGTTTATTCAAACTAATACATGGACATGAGACATCACACCTTAATGGTCATTCGCATTCCATGGATTTAAATACTTCGTCACATCAGTCATATCTCATGTTTACTACAGCGGTTCTGCTTTGTTGGTCCAAATTTATTTACTGACAGCACTTCCAGCACAGCCCTGCACGACTGCCCCAGAGCAGGTGGCTAGCATTAGCGGCTTCTAGGCTTCCTTTGCTACCGAGACCTATGTGGCCAGCCATCGGACCTATCACGGTCAGCAAGTGGCGGGTCCACCTGTAGCTGACCCTTGCTGGCCCATCGCCTGCCCCCATTGCCCCTGCTGTAAGGTATCCCAAGGACACTGTTTGAGCAGCTCTTCTTCCTAGGCTACTGTGCTTTCCTTGGCTTTCTGTGCGTCCCATCTCCGCCAGCCTGCTGGTGGTTCCCAGGCCACCGTCAGCTCTCCCTTGCCTACCTACCTATGAGAAGCTTAGTTGCTCCAGTACCCCAATGATGTTTAGCAGAAACATGTCCATACCCACCCCGGTTAAGCGGACTCCGTCCACTGCATAATATCCCGGTGTCCTGAGGTTGATGAGCCTGTGACTCACAAACTCCCCAGTCATTCGCCCTGCACACTTTTGCCATTGAGATGTTTAGCTTGCGCCTGGATCTCTCTACTGCCTCGTGGTCTATGGCCTCCATCCACTCCCAACAGTCTTCAATGTCCATTCCCTGGTGGCCTTGCCCTTGGGAAGCGTTGCTTTACCTTCCCTGCCCGACCCTATTTTGGGCCTTGTCCAACATTTACAATAGTATGAATAAACCATGCTTCAGCGACGCTATGCCTGATCACAGAAAAAGCTTGAGAGTTCTGAGTTCTCCTAGCACGGCATGTCTTAGGTCTCGTAGTTAGCGTATTTCACACCGGAATTGTGCCCGCATTCAGTTTGGCTAGGAAAGCTCCAAACACCTGTCTCAGCTAGTTACCACAAACTGCAGACATCAAACGAGCTGCTCTCTCTCTTTCCTCTCATGCAACCGCTCTAGCTGTGCCTTGCAGCATGTGCTGCTCAGCGGTGTGATGCAAAAGGATGGAGCCCCTGCAGAATGTGAAGAGGGGCCTCTGAGCCTCGTATATTTCACAGACATTCATTGACCGTGGGCTTAATGGGGCCCCTTGAACGGTTGGGGTCCCCCTGGGGGGTTTGGGCCCTCCTGCACCGCAGGGCCTTCAGGGTCCTATGTTATGCCCCTGGTGCTGTTTCTACAAGTGGCTGCTAACTGACTCCTTGTCTGGTATTTCTTGAGTTTCCATATAGGCAGGGCTTTAAGTGGGCCGGGTCTCACCGGGTCTGAGCACCGGCAGTTTTTTAAAGAGTGCCTCGAAACGGGTATCTATCAGGCTCTGTTTTGTGCCCTGGCACAGGCCGTCCGTTTTTTTCCAGGCTGCAGTGACAGCAGGCACCTCGATGTGCGCTGCTCACACTGCTCACTTCTCACTAGTGGAGAAGTTATGACATGACGTCATGCCAGGTGAGCCTTGTAAGGGAAGGGAAATCATTCAAAGAGAGCCATTTTCTCTCTGGATTTCCCTACTCTTTTCGAAACCTAGGAGCAGCAATATTGTTGTGGTGTCACCAGGGCTGTAAGTGGAAGCTTTTTTAATATAGACCAGCCATAGTTACTGCTTATTTATCTTATGCAACTAACAACTATTGACAAAGCCAATATTCCTGACTAGTAGGTATGATGTTACTTGTCACATCACATATCTGGATGCAATGTGTGAGAAGTTGGCCTGATATGTGGTGGTTCCAATTCTGGAACCGCCTTGTATCAGTCCAAACAATCCCTTATGGTGTCTGGTTGTAAGTCAACCTTGTTAGACAAGCTACCCTAGGGGTAGCATGGACTAAGCAGCCTTAAAGGCTTAACTTAAGAGGTCGTGTTAAGCGAGCTGTTTTACCACATACAATCCTGTAATACCAAATGAAAGGACACCACACAAGTATATATTATAAAAATATATGTGTTTATTTCTAAATTAATCTCCAGTACTCTTTATAAGCAAGGGGCACAAGCATTAAATCAAAAGCACAGTATAACATATAAAGTTGCACAATTATGGATGAGGGCGGGTGGCCACTCAAACCATATATTAAAAAAGTGGTATAAGAGATACCAATCGAACAGTGGTTAGGCCTAGGGCCTAGAGAATCGCTGGGAGCAGTCAGGACTAGCAATGCTGAAGTCGGGAGAAGCCCGCAGGACTCGGGTGCAGCACGTAAAGTGCGGCTTGCACCAATGCAATGTCAATGGTGCGTAAAAGTTACACAAAGTTAGTTTAAAGATACTTCTGCTGAATCTAGAGGAACAAAACTTAAGACACAGACCCTAGAGGTGTGTACCAGTGTAGGAACACCAGTGTTGCAATGTTACCTCACCCACAGGAAGTGGGTGCACAGGGTCGAAGTGGCGTCGGGTTTTGACAGGCAGGCTCTTGGTGCTTGGAGCTGAAGATGCTGCAGGCGATGGGAAGCAGAAGTGTCCGGTGTGATCCAAGGATGGATCTGAAGTGGTGAAGACCTGAAAGCAGAGGGGACAATGTTCAAAGTCACTTATCAGTGACCACCGTGGAACCAGATTGGAACCAGGCAAAGTCGGGTGCAAACAGGTGATGAGGTGTTGCTTCTCTCTGCAGCCACGTGGACACGAAGAGGTCAAGGACGTCCAGGAGTCGTTCACGAGCTGTCCCACAAAGTCTCTAGCTGATGGCGGTGTCGGCAACTCGATTAAACAGCAAACAAGCCTTGGCTAATGTAAGCCACGTAGAAAGTGAAAAAGGTTTATTACTCGGACCAGCAAGGTCAGAGCGGGTACTCCTTTTTACAGGAGCGAGGGCAGGTCTGGAGCAACCAGACCCGGAGTGTAAATTGTAGGTTTCGTTGCCAAGATGGCCGCTGACCACGTGGCAAGTGGCCGGGATGGCGAGTCAAGTGGCACAAAGCAAAAGGGCCCCACGCAGACCGTGGAGATGCTGGAGGGCTGACCTTTGGTTCAAATGCTGCTCGATTGTGGGGCTTCCTAAACCCCAAAGCACAAAGTCGAGGGTGCCGAGGGTGCTGCGTAGTCAGCGTCTCGGGGGTCTTCCAAGATGTCCGGTCCCACGTCTCTCGGTGCCTCCACGGGTCCCTTCTTTGCAGGGACTGTGGATCAAGCTGTGAGAAGTTGGGTCTTGTCAGGCTTTGCACTCGGGCTCCGGCGGGAGGCGGCGGCAAAGCAGACGTCGAGGTGCTGGGTGGTGCCTGTGTTCACAGGGTGGCCCCTCCTAGGCCACAAGGGAGATGCTCTTCAGTCTTCTGTTCATCAGAATGTCAAAGTCCAGTCGTCTTCTTAGTTTAAAGGTGATTTCAGGATGATCTGAGTTGCATTGGCACTGCTCCCACTCTTATTCGAATCTGGTGGGCTGGACATCCTGCTAGGTCCCCTCCTATGGGTGGGACCCAGGAAGGGGGTGGTTACACCACTTTCCTTTGATCCAGGCCGCGCTGGGACTGGGGCTGGTGTGCCCCAGAACCGGTTTGGCCGGATTATGCAAGGGGCAGCCTTGTGCTCCCCAGGCAGTGTCTGGTTTCTTTGAAACCTCCCTGCTACAATCCACTATCTCCTGTCTGGGGTGGTTTGACACCGCCCTGCAACAGGAAACCCTTTGTCCAGGCCCCCATTTGCTGAGTTTCGGTCAGCAGCAGGAGGCCAGACCCGTGTCAGTGGCAGAGGCATCCATTTTGTGGATATGAGGCTCAGTTTAAATCAACCGCGTTTCAGTAAAGTAACATGTCGTCCCCTCTAGAGGGATGGAATGCTACCCCTGTCACCAGGACTGGCGAGGGGGTAGTATTCCAATTCGTATGACACCTTACACGACATGTTTTGATAAAGCCAAACCAAAGTTGACATATAACCGCGAGGATTATAATGCACTTAATAGTATATGGTTTTGCATTATCCCGGAACAGCTAAGGGAATTGGTCCCGACAGCTGCAGACAGGCTCAGCTCATGATAGAGCACCATCTCACATTAAACCACGCACTCTGCCTTCAGGATTGTTAAGGCCTGCCATAGGAGTGGCTCATAGGTTTATATATGTCCAGATAGGTTTAGATATAGGCATACTATATCTAAGCAAGGGGTGATTACACCACCTTGCCCCAGCTGAGTGATCAGCCAGTTGTGTCAATTTTAGATAGCCAGCCAGGGGTGGCAAAAGATATGCTGCAGCCCCTGGTAGGCCTTGGATGCACCTATGCCCTGGGCACCTATAGTGCTCTGTACAGGGGCGGATAAGGTGACCCAAGCCAATTTAGTTATGCACCTAGGGTACATGGAATCCATTTTACAGAGAGAGCAGATAGCCTGGGGCCCTGATTAGCAGGGAACCAGGCCAACTAAGTCGAAAACCAGCTAAACACAAGGCAAAAAATCTGGGGTAACCATAGTCAGGTAGCCACCTTCCTACACCCCCCCCCCCCCCAAACGAAAGGAGATAAGGCTATCCTTGGCCAGGTAAGCCTATATTGCCTGAGTGGCCATATAAGGAAGTACCTGCACTAGCATGGGTACCCCCTGTCTCATGGTCCACTAAGCAGTCCCTCACCCTTGGGGTATCAGAGGGTCTCCACCATAGGGAATCACTACCTTGGGTTTGTCTTTGCAAGTTAGAGCGCTGGTTTGGATATGGAGTTTTGAAGTGAGGTTCCACTAATTTAGGACTCAGCTTCCTCCAATTATCTTCCACCATGTGTGCCCTTCTCTCTTCAACTGAGTTGCACTGTGCTCTCAGGGTCAGCCTCTGGCTACCTAAAGCTGGAGGCTGGGTCCCTCTGTTTGGCTTGCTGGAGGGACAGTTCAGGTTTGGGCCCTTTTGGGTCCCAGGTTTGGCTGTGCCCAACAGAATCCATCTGTGGGAGGTCCCTCACTACTTTTAAGGGGGCTCCCTCAGGAGTTTTTAAAGTTTTCACCTCACTAGGGCTACTAGTTTTGGTGCCCCTAATCTGTTGATGGGGGTGCTTTATTTGACAGGGGGCCCTCTGGGTCTCACTGTCCTTCTTGTCCTCGGCAGACCTGGGCTGACTAAGGCAAGGTAGAGAGGGGCAGGTTACCTGCTCCAGACTGGGTCCCACCTGAGAAGGGTCCACTGCCATCAGAGGCTCTGTCAGGCCAGGCCTAACAACCTCTGGGGCAGTTCCTTCATCAGGGGTAAGATCAGTTCCCTGAGGAGGCTGATCCTGTCCTAATGTCTGGTGAGGGGAAGATTTCTCTTCCTCCTCCATGCTCTCAGTTTGGGTGGAGTGATCCATCATTTCAGGCTTCACAACAACCATATCTGTTTGAGTTTGGGCTGTGGCCATCACAGCCCCACCAACCTTTTCAGGAGGAGACTCAGTTTGGGTTTCTGCTGTTATCATAACAGCTTTGCTATTCTGTTTTGGAAGAGCTTCTGTTAAAGATGGGGCAGAGAGTTGCTCAGCCCTACCGACCTTTTCAGGAAGGACATCTTGGGTTGGGGCTGTAGATATTACAGCCCCACTAACCTTTCCATTGGAGTTTACCATTCTAGAATGGATTTCCTGTTCAACCTCAGCCCAGGCTGAGATTTCTAAATCATTACCCAGTAGACAGTCTACAGGCAAGTTTGGTGACACTGCCACTCTCTTTGGGCCAATGACACCTCCCCAGCTGAGACTTACTACTTCCATGGGATGATTTGTTTGAATGCCATCAATGTTTGTTACCTGGTATGTGGCACCAGGTAAAAGTTGCTTAGAGGGGACTATACAGTCAGCCACCATGGTGATGCTAGCCCCTGTGTCTCTAAAGGCTTCAACTTTCAAACCATTGATGATGGGTTCTTGTCTATATTTGCTCAAGGTATTTGGGCAATCAGAGAAGTTGGCAAACCCCATGCCAGTCTCATAAACAAGATCATTTGGGGATGGGGACCTGGATAGGCCAGGGTCCTCCTGGGCTCCAAAAGTAAACCCACCCAGATTCCTGGGTGTGCTCCCACTTCCTGGGGGATTACTGCTGACAGTAACAGGAGGTGCTGGAGCTGGCTTTGGAGGTATGTTTTCTTTATTGCCATTCTTGGGACAACAGCTGTCTGTTTTGTAATGCCCAACCTGTTTACAGGCACGACAATAAGGCTTTTTCTCAGTTGATGAAGTGTCTTGGGACCCACCCCCATTCTTGGAGTTTTGGGGCCCTGGGGAAGACTTTTCTTTACTTTTATCCCCACCCTTATCTTGTGGCTTGGTAGACTCCTTCTTCTGGTTACTGTCCTGATTCTTAGGCCTAATCCTGGTTCTGACCCATTTATCTGCCCTCTTTCCCAATTCTTGGGGAGAGGTCAAATCTGAGTCCACAGGTGCTGGTGTCAGAGCTGGTTCTGACAATTACTTAGGATCTGCTCCCTCCTAATCAAATTTTACAATCCTGTGAAGTCATGTACTTTGCTGCCATTTAGCCAACCCTCCAGAGCCTTAGTTGCACAATCAACAAAATCAGTCCAGTCCTGAGTCTGTGTCTTCTGGGTGTCTCTGAACTTTAACCTGTATTGTTCAGTGGTTAAGCCAAACCCATCTATCAGAACACTCTTCAGGACTTTGTAATTGTTGGCATCCTCATGTCTGACACTGAGGAGCCTATCTCTCCCTTTGTCTGAAAAGGAGTACCATAAGATTGCTGCCCACTGTTCCTCAGGAGCCTGCTGTACCATGCAGGCTCTCTCAAGAGCAGTTATCCATTTGTGAATGTCATCCCCTTCCTTGTAGGGGGGCACAATCTTTGTCAGGTTTCTACTATCATAGGACCTGGGTTTCTCTTTAGGACTATTGCTGCCACCAGTGGAATCTAATCCACACATTTTTCTTTCTCTTGCTAAAGCAAGTTTAGCTTGAGCCAAGGCTATCTCTTCCCTCTCAATCTGGAGTTGGACAGCCCTCCTCCTGGCCCTATGCTCTTTCCTCTGGGGGGAAGTCATTCCCCTTTGAGATTCTCTTGAGACACTAGAAACATGAGAGTCCCCTGATGGAGATCTCACCCTTCTGTTGCCTGGGAGAATTAGGTTATGGGATCTGGGGAGGTGCTGGCCCTCTCCATTCCCTAGTAGGTCCAAGTTGGTTTGGCTAAGCCTCCCCACTGGGACCTGGTTACCCCTCTGACTCTGAGCAGGCTCATCTACTTCTGAGCCTTCTTCCTCCTCTTCCTCCTCTCCTTCTTCCTCTTCTGGAGTTATCTCATGCTCAAGGGGGTTCACTCCATCGCCTAAATCTAAGGGAGCCTGACTCTCCTTATCTAAGTCATCCTTTTGCAGGATGGCTATCAGGGAAGGAATGGTAGGGCCTCTGCCCTTCTTTAGCCCTCTTGCAGTGCACAAGGCACACAAGTATTTGTGGCTAAGGTTGTCATATCTGGAAGTTGCCTTGGTAGGGTCAACTATCACAGGGGCAGAGCCTGAAGCTCTTCCTGTGTCAGACATGGCTGCTAGTGAGGTGTAAGTGGTGCACTTACCTACACTAAGTGTTTTCCTACTGTACCTTGCTAGTGAGTTGTAGTCAGGGTGTGCTAATCCCTTTAATCTACAACTACTAAATTCAGTAGAACTTAATATGCTAAGCTTTTGATTTATATGTACCTAAGGTACTTGATGTGATCTTTCAATTTGATAAAAAGATTACAATGGTAAAACAACAGCAAGCTCAAATCCGCACCGCTGCGCACCAATGTGAGAAGGTGGCCTGATATGTGGTGGTTCCAATTCTGGAACCGCCTTGTATCAGTCCAAACTATCCCTTATGGTGTCTGGTTGTAAGTCAACCTTGTTAGACAAGCTATCCTAGAGGTAGCATGGACTAAGCAGCCTTAAAGGCTTAACTTGAGGTTGTGTTAAGCGAGCTGTTTTACCACATACAATCCTGTAATACCAAATGAAAGGACACCACACAAGTATATATTATACAAATATGTGTTTATTTCTAAATTAATCCCCAGTACTCTTTATGAGCAAAGGGGCACAAGCGCTAAATCAAAAGCACAGTATAACATATAAAGTTGCACAATTATGGATGAGGGCGGGTGGCCACTCAAACCATATATTAAAAAAGTGGTATAAGAGATACCAATCGAACAGTGGTTAGGCCTAGGGCCTAGAGAATCGCTAGGATCACTCAGGACTAGCAATGCTGAAGTCGGGAGAAGCCCGCAGGACTCGGGTGCAGCACGTAAAGTGCGGCTTGCACCAATGCAATGTCAATGGTGCGTAAAAGTTACACAAAGTTAGTTTAAAGATACTTCCGCTGAACCTAGAGGAACAAAACTTAAGACACAGACCCTAGAGGTGTGTACCAGTGTAGGAACACCAGCGTTGCAATGTTACCTCACCCACAGGAAGTGGGTGCACAGGGTCGAAGTGGCGTCGGGTTTTGACAGGCAGGCTCTTGGTGCTTGGAGCTGAAGATGCTGCAGGCGATGGGAAGCAGAAGTGTCCGGTGTGATCCTAGGGTGGATCTGAAGTGGTGAAGACCTGAAAGCAGAGGGGAAAATGTTCAAAGTCACTGACCAGAGACCACCGTGGAACCAGATTGGAACCAGGCAAAGTTGAGTGCAAACAGGTGATGAGGTGTTGCTTCTCTCTGCAGCCACGTAGACACGAAAAGGTCAGGGATGTCCAGGAGTCAATCACGAGCTGTCCCACAAAGGTTCTAGCTGATGGCGGTGTCGGCAACTCGATTAAAGCAAACAAGCATTGGCTAATGCAAGCCACGCAGAAAGTAAAAAAGGCTTAATACTCGAACCAGCAAGGTCAGAGCGGGTACTCCTTTCTACAGGAGCAAGGGCAAGTCTGGAGCAACCAGACCCACAGTGTAAATTGTAGGTTTCGTTGCCAAGATGGCCGCTGACCACCTGGCAAGTGGCCGGGATGGCGAGTCAAGTGGCACAAAACAAAAGGGCCCCACACAGATCGTGGAGATGCTGGAAGGCTGACCTTAAGTTCAAATATTGCTCGGTTGTGAGGCTTCTTAAACCCCAAAGCACAGAGTCGAGGGTGCCTCGGGTGCTGCGCAGTCAGCGTCTCTGGGGTCTTCCAAGATGTCTGGTCCCACGTCTCTCGGTGCCTCCACGGATCCCTTCTTTGCAGGGACTGTGGATCGGGCTGTGAGAAGTCTGGGAAGCTGAGTTTTGTCAGGCTCTGCACTCGGGCTCTGGCGGGAGGCGGCGTCAAAGCAGATGTCGAGGTGCTGGGTGGTGCCTGTGTTCACAGGGTGGCCCCTCCTAGGCCACAAGGGAGATGCTCTTCAGTCTTCTGTTCATCAGAATGTCGAAGTCCAGTCATCTTCTTAGTTTAAAGGTGATTTCAGGATGATCTGAGTTGCATTGGCACTGCTCCCACTCTTATTCGAATCTGGTGGGCTGGACATCCTGCTAGGTCCCCTCCTATGGGTGGGGCCCAGGAAGGGGGTGGTTACACCCCTTTCCTTTGATCCAGGCCGCGCTGGGACTGGGGCTGGTGTGCCCTAGACCCGGTTTGGCCGGATTATGCAAGGGGCAGCCTTGTGCTCCCCAGGCAGTGTCTGGTTTCTTTGAAACCTCCCTGTTACAATCCACTATCTCCTGTCTGGGGTGGTTTGACACCGCCCTGCGACAGGAAACCCTTTGTCCAGGCCACCATTTGCTGAGTTTCGGTCAGCAGCAGGAGGCCGGACCCGTGTCTGTGGCAGAGGCATCCATTTTGTGGATCTGAGGCTCATTTTAAATCAACCGCATTTCAGTAAAGTAACATGTCGTCCCCTCTAGAGGGGTGGAATGCTACCCCCGTCGCCAGGACTGGCGAGGGGGTAGTATTTCAATTCGTATGACACCTTACACAACATGTTTTGATAAAGCCAAACCAAAGTTGACATATAACAGCGAGGATTATAATGCACTCAATAGTATATGGTTTGGCATTATCCCGGAACAGCTAAGGGAATTGGTCCCGACAGCTGCAGACAGGCTCAGCTCATGCTAGAGCACCATCTCACATTAAACCACGCACTCTGCCTTCAGGATTGTTAAGGCCTGCCATAGGAGTGGCTCACAGGTTTATATGTGTCCAGATAGGTTTAGATATAGGCATACTATGTCTAAGCAAGGGGTGATTACACCACCTTGCCCCAGCTGAGTGATCAGCCAGTTGTGTCAATTTTAGATAGCCAGCCAGGGGTGGCAAAAGATATGCTGCAGCCCCTGGTAGGCCTTGGATGCACCTATGCCCTGGGCACCTATAGTGCTCTGTACAGGGGCGAATAAGGTGACCCAAGCCAATCTAGTTATGCACCTAGGGTACATGGAATCCATTTTACAGAGAGAGCAGATAGCCTGGGGCCCTGATTAGCAGGGAACCAGGCCACCTAAGTCGAAAACCAGCTAAACACAAGGCAAAAAATCTGGGGTAACCATAGTCAGGTAGCCACCTTCCTACACAATGACAGAAACAGCAAAATACATGTCGGACATCACACTATGATAAGCATTAATTTTTTAGCTTATGTGTTTTTAAGCCACGCCGTTAATTACATTGGCCACGGCCCTTCGGGAGACCCCCCCCCCCCCACCCAGTTGTTTCATCCCACTTAAAGCCCTGCATATAGAAGAGATTGTCCTAGCAGTTTGGACAAAGCAGTCTGTTCTGGAGCAGAGCCAAACTGGTTAATTGAATAACATTTCGAGTTTGGTGATTAGTGATTAGCCCTGCACAGCGCTTTCTGGCTTCACCTGATATAGCGCTTTGAATTCTGCCTCGCATTTCATTTAATGTTGGAATTTAAAGCTGCGGCGCGCTCGGTGACACTGCTGTGCCTTGCTGCCTAATTGAATAACATTTCGAGTGTGGTGATTAGTGATTAGCCCTGAACAAGCGCTTTCTGGCTTCACCTGATATAGCGCTTTCCTTCTGCTGGCCTGAGATAGTCTTGCCCTGCATAGCGCTCCATTCACATTGTGGCTTTTGTTGGTTGAGACGCTCGCAACCTTTGTTTACCAGACTGCCATTTTGTTGATTTTCTGACCCTCCCTGAACCTCGCTCCCGCCTCCCTGCTGCCCCTCCCACGCTCCGCCCCCTCCACTATCCATATATGACAAATGCATCAGCGCGCAGCGTTCACGTGCAGCGTTTCGCGCCCCTTGCGCGCCGAAGGTGCGCCAAAGGTAAGCCCGTCTACGCCCGTCCGAGCCTGGACCGCGCCCAGTGCCAGACCCCCTGGTCCACGCAATGCCCAGCCATCCCGCATTACATACGACGCCACCACCCTCATAGCCCTAAACCCCGGCCGTTTCCCCAACTGCGCCCAAGCCGCTCCTGGACTCACCCATGGACCCTTCTCCTGCAACTCCTGCAAGTTTGACGGCACCAAGAACAACTCCTCATCCACGAACACCAAACAGAGATCTGACACCAACCACCTAAAATGCATCCTACTCAACACCCGCTCTATCCACAGACACGCCATTGACCTCTGGAACCTGCTAGACACCACTTCTCCCGACGTCGCCTTCCTAACAGAAACATGGATGAACGCCTCATCAGCCCCAGACATCACCATTGCCATCCCAGAAGGATACAAAATCATCCGTAAGGACCGCACCGACCAAACAGGAGGAGGCATCGCTATCGTCCATAAGAACTCCATCCGCATCTCAACCAGCTCAGACGTCAACCTTACCAGCGCCGAACACCTTCACTTCCAGATCCACACCGATCCCAAGACCACACTCAGAGGCACCCTCCTCTACCGACCTCCAGGATCCCGTGCACAATTCAGCGATGACATCACTGACTTTATCACCCCACACGCCCTCCCCTCCGAGGAATACATTCTACTGGGAGACCTCAACTTTCACCTGGAAAATAGCAATGACAGCAACGCCACCCTTCAGGACAATCTCGCCAACCTCGGACTCAAACAACTTGT
Organism: Lissotriton vulgaris; assembly: GCF_964263255.1. Lineage (NCBI taxonomy): Eukaryota > Metazoa > Chordata > Amphibia > Caudata > Salamandridae > Lissotriton > Lissotriton vulgaris. The sequence goes on along the minus strand of NW_028252546.1, from coordinate 40,602 downwards.
CACTACCCCCACCCACATTGCAGGTCACACACTCGACCCTATCTTCACCTCCAGCAAACATGTCTCCTTCAGTCACACCACAACTCTACATTGGACGGACCACAGCTGCGTTCACTTCACCCACAATAAGACCACAACTCTCAACCATCCTCAACCTACTCTACGAAGAAACTGGAACAAAATCACCATCGACCAGATCTCCTCATCGCTGCTTCAAAACCCCCTTGTCCACTCCTCAAACTCCGACCAAGCAGCCATTAACTTCACCCAATGGCTATCCAACAGCGCCGACATCCGAGCACCGTTGAAAAAACGTCAAATCAAACTAGGCAGCAAAAACGCCTCCTGGTTCAACGATGATCTTAAGAAATCGAAGAAACTCTGTCGCTCCCTCGAGAAGGCCTGGAAAAAATACCCTAACAACAGCACCAAGGAAGCCTTCAAAAACGCCACCCGCATACACCACCAACTGATCCGGACTGCCAAGAAAGCCGCATTCAAAGACAGACTAGACAACAACGCCCACAACAGCAAGGAATTATTCAACATCGTCAAAGAGTTTACCAACCCCTCAGCCAACTCCAACGACATCACCCCCTCTCAAGCCCTCTGCGACTCCCTAGCTTCGTTCTTCCACAACAAAATCGCAGACATCCACAACAGCTTCGACAACCAATCCGGAGACCAACCCACTCAACCTTCTGCCGCACCTGCACCCCCCTTGAACATCCTTAACAACTGGAACCCAATCTCCACTGAGGACACCATCCGCCTGATGAACTCCATCCACTCAGGATCCCGCACAGACCCATGCCCTCACCACATCTTCAACAAAGCAGATTCCATCATAGCACCACACCTCCGAGACGTCATCAACTGCTCCCTCAACTCCGCCACCTTCCCGGAAAGCTGGAAACACGCCGAACTCAGCGCCCTTCTGAAAAAACCCACAGCTGACCCCACCGAACTCAAAAACTACCGCCCCATCTCGCTCCTTCCATTCCCGGCCAAAGTCATCGAGAAAGCTGTCAACAACCAGCTCGCCGCCTTCCTCGAAACCAACAAATCCCTCGACGCCTCACAGTCCGGCTTCCGAGCCAAACACAGCACGGAGACCGCCCTCATCGCAGCAACAGACGACATTCGAACTCTACTGGACAATGGAGACACAGTCGCCCTCATCCTCCTCGACCTCTCCGCAGCCTTCGACACAGTCTGCCATATCACCCTTCTACAGCGCCTCAGAAACATCGGAATCCAAGGAAAAGCACTGGAATGGATCACCTCGTTCCTCACCGGAAGAACCCAGAGAGTCTGCCTCCCACCATTCAAGTCAGAGGCCACTGAAGTCATCTGCGGCGTACCACAAGGATCCTCACTCAGCCCCACCCTCTTCAACGTATACATGAGCCCCCTCGCAGCCATCGCACACCAACACAACCTCAACATCATCTCCTACGCTGATGACACCCAACTTATCCTCTCACTCACTAAAGACCCTAACACCGCCAAAACCAACCTACATGAAGGAATGAAAGAAGTAGCCGAGTGGATGAAGCATAGCCGTCTGAAACTGAACTCAGACAAAACAGAAGTCCTTATCTTAGGAACCTCCCCCTCCGCCTGGGATGACTCTTGGTGGCCAGAGGCCCTTGGAAAAGCACCCATCCCGACGGACCACGCACGGAACCTGGGCGTCATCCTAGACTCCTCACTCTCGATGACCAGACAGGTCAGCGCCGTCTCATCATCTTGCTTCAACATTCTGCGCATGCTCAAAAAAACATTTCGCTGGATCCCCACCGAAACCAGAAAAACGGTCACCCATGCACTGGTTACAAGCGGCCTGGACTACGGAAACACCCTATACGCCGGTACCACCGCAAAACTCCAGAAAAAACTCCAGCGCATCCAAAACGCATCAGCCAGACTCATACTAGACATCCCGCGTAAAGACCACATCTCCAGTCACCTGAAAAAACTCCACTGGCTCCCCGTCAATAAGAGGATTACTTTCCGCCTCCTAACCCACGCACACAAAGCACTTTACGGACTTGGACCTGACTGCCTCAACACACGACTTTCCTTCTACACCCCCCCCCCCGCCAGCTACGATCCTACAACCAAGCCCTTGCTACCGTACCTCGCATCAATAAAACCACCATGGGAGGTAGATCCTTCTCCTACCTGGCAGCTAAAACCTGGAACTCACTCCCCACTCACCTTCGTCTCACTCAGAACCACCTAGCATTCAGAAAGCAACTTAAAACTTGGATATTTGACAAGTAATTCCCCACCCTTCCTCAAGCGCCTTGAGACCCTCTGGGTATGTAGCGCGCTATATAAATCAACTTGACTTGACTTGACTTGACTCATATTGCGCCCGCCCGCTATCCCATCTCCTTCATATCTCCGCTCTGCACTTTCTTTCACTTAGTAAGAATGGATGGAGGCAAACAGCAGTAGTTATTAGCCCCCTTGGGAGCCTGTGACGTGGACACTATTTCTTTCTTGAAGTCCTTGGGCTTCCCTCCTTCTGGACAGCACTGTAGGTTGAGCTACCACTGCAGGTGGTCTGTGTGGTGCCAAATTCGGATCCTGACAAGGTCCATTCCACCCAACAGAGGTCAGTAAAATAGTGTAATTTATACCCATGAGGTACCATTGAATACCTATTATGTAAGGTTTTGAAGACATTTGAACTTTTGGTATGCATTACATATATATGTGTCCCATACACTAAAGCATATTTCGCAGTTGTGTCTCCCGCCTGTTGCTGATGTCTCTCATTGTACAGATCAGCCAACAGTGTGCGCAGGCAGCAGCGACACACTCCTGTTAGACATGGGGACTGCTTGCTCAATATTCATTATTTCTATTTCTTTAAGGATCTAATATTGTTAACAATAACAATTTACGTCACCAAAATTCAAAAAAGTCTGCTGGGGTGGAAGAAGCTTTGTCCTGGGTACAGTGAAACTATGGAACTCGCTCCCGATAAACAATAAAAGTTGCCCAACTCTGCTCGGTTTCAGAAAGCTAATAAAGACCTGGCAAATTTTCAAATTAACTTAAATTATCCTCAACTGGAACTCTGGCATTCTCCTCCGCAGAGCCTAGACGCCCTCGGGCATTCATGAGCTATATAAATCTTACAATCAAATCAAATCAAATCAAATCAAACGTCGCAAACTCCACAGCCTGAGTTCCATCTATTGCTAGAATAACAGCCAATCCAAGTCATAGGCAGTAATTGTATCTATCTTGAAAGCTGAGTCTTTCCTGCGGGGATTTGAACTCTGACCTGCAGGCCACACACAAATCTCTGCAGTGGACTCTCGAGCCACCTACATGAATGGTCTTGCAGCTGTAGAGCAAATTAAATGACTATGTAGTTTCACCTCCCCCCCCAAGACACCTCAAAGCTCAACGTTTGAACTCCTACCCTGTTTCCTATTACCCGGCATAGGCTGCTTTGTTTTGCTCTGCATCAAGCAGTTAGAGCGGCTGCTAGTGTGTGAAACTGTCAAAGAGGCCATGCTCAGTGTGGATTGTTTAAAATCTGTTTATGAAAGATTATATCACAACTACAGAGGACCACAGGGAATCTCAGTGTCAGTGAAGACATGAACAGAGACTTGCCTCAAGTGCTGGGCATTTGTGGAATTACATAAAACTTGAAGCAAAATATTGTCTTTGGGAGGCACTGAAGATTATTTTCTGTTTGATGTGTATGGAGCATGCGCTAATAGCGAGCATAGCCAGTGGAGTACCTTGGGGGGGGGGGTGGGGGGGGGGCTGAGGGTGTTTGCGGTGTGACATCCCCTTAAAAATGTATTTTGGTGTAAATAGTTGGGTACAAGGGCTTTCAGTCGGGTATGATAAAATGTCTGTCAGACTTCACCTTGGATTTATGCCCGCACTGACAAACACACACACACACACACACACAACACACGCACTCTCTCTTCTCTCTCATCTCTGTTTTGGAGGCATTCAAAATGCTGATTAATGGTGTTACAAATGGTAAAATGGTGTGTTTAAGTGCCTCTCACTATCTGCCGCCCTTTCTTGTTCCACTTCCCCTTGAGTCCCCCTCATATCGTGCTTCTGGCTGTTTGGGGGTGTCTTTCCACCTCCATGGGAATGCACGAGGAACTATTGTGCATCTGAAATCAGCTGGCGAAAAGCACAGAAGCACCAAGGACAAGGCACGGACAAAAGCACGTGAATGAACAAGCATGCGCAGTGCAATAGGTCGCAATTTTGAGCTATTGACATTTTAAATGACAATACCTTTTATTTGTGTTTTGGTTTTTAAAACATAAATAAACGGAATTGCCATTTACAATGGCAATGGCTTAAACTCTTGCAAATGAGAGACCTATTGCAGAATTTACATTGTATTGTATTGTATTGTAATTGCATTTATATAGCGCTTACTACCCCTGACGAGGCGTCGAAGCGCTTTTTCGGCGGGTAGCACGCTACTCCGGGACCCACAGAGGATTAGTTTTGAATTAGTATAGTGAAACATGCAAGTACATTTTAAGTGGTGGATATGTTAGTCAGTTATTTGGATTTGGAATGATAGCAGAAGGATAGAGTAGGACAAAGGTTAGTATTTATTTATCGCTCGCTTGTTGACGCATGCTATTCAGGGAGCCTATAAAGGATTAGTGGTGAATTAATATGGTGAAATATGAGGTAATTTCAGTGGTGGATATTAGTGTGTTACTTGGCGTGAGAAGGATAGAGGATGGATAAAAGGGAAGAAAGATTTGCATTCATATAGCACTTGTTACCCCTGATGGGTGTTGAAGAACTTTTTTGGCGAGTAGCACGCCACTCCGGAACCCATAAAGGATTAGTGTTGAAAATTAGTATAGTATGAATATGAATTAATTTGAGTAGTAGATATGTTATTCAGTTATTTGGGCAGTATATTAGTATAGTTGAATATGGAACATGGAATTTGAGAAGTGAACATGTTAGTCTGTTAATTTTGCTAGAAAAAGGATAGTGGAGGGATAAAAGAGTGAAGGATTTTTTTTTTTTTTAAAGAGAAAAAGGGCAGCATTTCAGGCCCTAGTCCCGACCAGTCTCGAACAGGCCCAAACAGGCAATTACCCTTGACCTCTCCACCCTTAGCCTTGACGCCCGGGCTGAGACGCCCTAAGCCTGGCCTTTTTTGTAGCCCTAAGGTGACCCCTTCAGCCAATGGGAACCCTAGCCCTAACACTATCCAATCACAACACTAGCCCTAACAGCCAATGGTACAAGTAGCCCTAGTCCCTACTTCCAATAGAAAGCCTAGCCCTACTCTTAGTCCCACAACTGGTCCAAAAACCAATCACACCAGAAGCACTAAATCGCTACTTCCAATTAAAGGTCTAACCATAGCCCTAGTCCCACCCTACTCCCAACAACCAATAACATTGGAAGCCCTAGTCCCTACTTCCTATAGAAATCCGAACCCTAGCCTTAGTCCCAACCCTGCAATGATTGAATCACAGACCGAGAAACCAATCAGAACCCTCAAATACCCAGCCAATGAGGACATTAACCCTAACCCAATAGAAACACCAGATACAACGACCAATCAGTGTACACATGTGCCAACCATCAGCACACTATATAAGGTCCCAGCAACCTCAGACAAGGTTTGCTGGTCAGGGAGTTGGAAGCTGCTTGCTCCTGTTCAGAATCTCCTAGGAGACAGACAGGCTCAATCCACAACTTTGGACTTCAGCAGGTAAAGGCTTCACTAACTCGAAATCTAACAATACTGTTTGAATAAAGCTTTACTCCCCCTGCTGGCCAAAAAACGAAGTGCACAGGCCCCAGTAAATACAGTTTCAACAGCTCACAGAAGCACCCTCTGATGTAGAAAATCCCTGTTGCTGGGGGAGGGGGGGCAGGGGGGCTGGCCTCACTGGCTTGTGAACACAAAATGGTGGCTGGGGCTGCACTGTTTCAGCACACAGGCCTAAGCACAGAGCAAAGGAGAAATTTGGAGGGAAAACAGATTTGTCACCAAGGAATGAGAGGGACAAACTACAGAAATTGGACTGCAAATCCCACAATTCAACACACTAAATGAAGGCAATCATGGGCAGGGAAAACCACACATTTAAAACACAACACAGGTGATAAAATATGCAATTACAGGCAGGCTAAAACTACAATTTTTAACTGTAACAACCACAGGCATAGACAGTAAACACAGAAAGTGAAAATCGTTTTTTTAAATAACTTTTTGTCTTGGGAAGAGACAGCACTAGTCTGTCTCCTTACCACTTCCTGGACTCTGCTCAAAGCAATCTGGGGCACATGTGGGCTGCAACTCACAAGATGGAGGAGACTGATTTGGGGTTCACCCAGCAAGGCCTTCAGGGGCCTGGGCAGATGTGAGAGGAGGGCTCAGGCTTGCCTGGTAGCTGAATAGCCAATGGTCTGTTGGCCTGGGGGTGGGGTCTGGGCAGCTGCTTGCTCCTGTTCAGAATCTCCTAGGAGACAGACAGGCTCAATCCACAACTTTGGACTTCAGCAGGTAAAGGCTTCACTAACTCGAAATCTAACAATACTGTTTGAATAAAGCTTTACTCCCCCTGCTGGCCAAAAAACGAAGTGCACAGGCCCCAGTAAATACAGTTTCAACAGCTCACAGAAGCACCCTCTGATGTAGAAAATCCCTGTTGCTGGGGGAGGGGGGGCAGGGGGGCTGGCCTCACTGGCTTGTGAACACAAAATGGTGGCTGGGGCTGCACTGTTTCAGCACACAGGCCTAAGCACAGAGCAAAGGAGAAATTTGGAGGGAAAACAGATTTGTCACCAAGGAATGAGAGGGACAAACTACAGAAATTGGACTGCAAATCCCACAATTCAACACACTAAATGAAGGCAATCATGGGCAGGGAAAACCACACATTTAAAACACAACACAGGTGATAAAATATGCAATTACAGGCAGGCTAAAACTACAATTTTTAACTGTAACAACCACAGGCATAGACAGTAAACACAGAAAGTGAAAATCGTTTTTTTAAATAACTTTTTGTCTTGGGAAGAGACAGCACTAGTCTGTCTCCTTACCACTTCCTGGACTCTGCTCAAAGCAATCTGGGGCACATGTGGGCTGCAACTCACAAGATGGAGGAGACTGATTTGGGGTTCACCCAGCAAGGCCTTCAGGGGCCTGGGCAGATGTGAGAGGAGGGCTCAGGCTTGCCTGGTAGCTGAATAGCCAATGGTCTGTTGGCCTGGGGGTGGGGTCTGGGCAGCTGCTTGCTCCTGTTCAGAATCTCCTAGGAGACAGACAGGCTCAATCCACAACTTTGGACTTCAGCAGGTAAAGGCTTCACTAACTCGAAATCTAACAATACTGTTTGAATAAAGCTTTACTCCCCCTGCTGGCCAAAAAACGAAGTGCACAGGCCCCAGTAAATACAGTTTCAACAGCTCACAGAAGCACCCTCTGATGTAGAAAATCCCTGTTGCTGGGGGAGGGGGGGCAGGGGGGCTGGCCTCACTGGCTTGTGAACACAAAATGGTGGCTGGGGCTGCACTGTTTCAGCACACAGGCCTAAGCACAGAGCAAAGGAGAAATTTGGAGGGAAAACAGATTTGTCACCAAGGAATGAGAGGGACAAACTACAGAAATTGGACTGCAAATCCCACAATTCAACACACTAAATGAAGGCAATCATGGGCAGGGAAAACCACACATTTAAAACACAACACAGGTGATAAAATATGCAATTACAGGCAGGCTAAAACTACAATTTTTAACTGTAACAACCACAGGCATAGACAGTAAACACAGAAAGTGAAAATCGTTTTTTTAAATAACTTTTTGTCTTGGGAAGAGACAGCACTAGTCTGTCTCCTTACCACTTCCTGGACTCTGCTCAAAGCAATCTGGGGCACATGTGGGCTGCAACTCACAAGATGGAGGAGACTGATTTGGGGTTCACCCAGCAAGGCCTTCAGGGGCCTGGGCAGATGTGAGAGGAGGGCTCAGGCTTGCCTGGTAGCTGAATAGCCAATGGTCTGTTGGCCTGGGGGTGGGGTCTGGGCAGCTGCTTGCTCCTGTTCAGAATCTCCTAGGAGACAGACAGGCTCAATCCACAACTTTGGACTTCAGCAGGTAAAGGCTTCACTAACTCGAAATCTAACAATACTGTTTGAATAAAGCTTTACTCCCCCTGCTGGCCAAAAAACGAAGTGCACAGGCCCCAGTAAATACAGTTTCAACAGCTCACAGAAGCACCCTCTGATGTAGAAAATCCCTGTTGCTGGGGGAGGGGGGGCAGGGGGGCTGGCCTCACTGGCTTGTGAACACAAAATGGTGGCTGGGGCTGCACTGTTTCAGCACACAGGCCTAAGCACAGAGCAAAGGAGAAATTTGGAGGGAAAACAGATTTGTCACCAAGGAATGAGAGGGACAAACTACAGAAATTGGACTGCAAATCCCACAATTCAACACACTAAATGAAGGCAATCATGGGCAGGGAAAACCACACATTTAAAACACAACACAGGTGATAAAATATGCAATTACAGGCAGGCTAAAACTACAATTTTTAACTGTAACAACCACAGGCATAGACAGTAAACACAGAAAGTGAAAATCGTTTTTTTAAATAACTTTTTGTCTTGGGAAGAGACAGCACTAGTCTGTCTCCTTACCACTTCCTGGACTCTGCTCAAAGCAATCTGGGGCACATGTGGGCTGCAACTCACAAGATGGAGGAGACTGATTTGGGGTTCACCCAGCAAGGCCTTCAGGGGCCTGGGCAGATGTGAGAGGAGGGCTCAGGCTTGCCTGGTAGCTGAATAGCCAATGGTCTGTTGGCCTGGGGGTGGGGTCTGGGCAGCTGCTTGCTCCTGTTCAGAATCTCCTAGGAGACAGACAGGCTCAATCCACAACTTTGGACTTCAGCAGGTAAAGGCTTCACTAACTCGAAATCTAACAATACTGTTTGAATAAAGCTTTACTCCCCCTGCTGGCCAAAAAACGAAGTGCACAGGCCCCAGTAAATACAGTTTCAACAGCTCACAGAAGCACCCTCTGATGTAGAAAATCCCTGTTGCTGGGGGAGGGGGGGCAGGGGGGCTGGCCTCACTGGCTTGTGAACACAAAATGGTGGCTGGGGCTGCACTGTTTCAGCACACAGGCCTAAGCACAGAGCAAAGGAGAAATTTGGAGGGAAAACAGATTTGTCACCAAGGAATGAGAGGGACAAACTACAGAAATTGGACTGCAAATCCCACAATTCAACACACTAAATGAAGGCAATCACGGGCAGGGAAAACCACACATTTAAAACACAACACAGGTGATAAAATATGCAATTACAGGCAGGCTAAAACTACAATTTTTAACTGTAACAACCACAGGCATAGACAGTAAACACAGAAAGTGAAAATCGTTTTTTAAATAACTTTTTGTCTTGGGAAGAGACAGCACTAGTCTGTCTCCTTACCACTTCCTGGACTCTGCTCAAAGCAATCTGGGGCACATGTGGGCTGCAACTCACAAGATGGAGGAGACTGATTTGGGGTTCACCCAGCAAGGCCTTCAGGGGCCTGGGCAGATGTGAGAGGAGGGCTCAGGCTTGCCTGGTAGCTGAATAGCCAATGGTCTGTTGGCCTGGGGGTGGGGTCTGGGCAGCTGCTTGCTCCTGTTCAGAATCTCCTAGGAGACAGACAGGCTCAATCCACAACTTTGGACTTCAGCAGGTAAAGGCTTCACTAACTCGAAATCTAACAATACTGTTTGAATAAAGCTTTACTCCCCCTGCTGGCCAAAAAACGAAGTGCACAGGCCCCAGTAAATACAGTTTCAACAGCTCACAGAAGCACCCTCTGATGTAGAAAATCCCTGTTGCTGGGGGAGGGGGGGCAGGGGGGCTGGCCTCACTGGCTTGTGAACACAAAATGGTGGCTGTGGCTGCACTGTTTCAGCACACAGGCCTAAGCACAGAGCAAAGGAGAAATTTGGAGGGAAAACAGATTTGTCACCAAGGAATGAGAGGGACAAACTACAGAAATTGGACTGCAAATCCCACAATTCAACACACTAAATGAAGGCAATCATGGGCACACACCTATGACCTCCTTAAAGGCATTGCTGAGTTTCCCCCTGCTGTCTCCGTTGGCCACAGTAGAGCTCCCCGTTTGCTACGAGTTAAACAAGTTGGGGGTCACAACTGCGCATGAGAGACCCTCCTGCCCTCCTGCAGTAAGAGAAACTCATTAAAGAAAATAGTGCTTACAGAGTAAAGAAGACGTACCGTGTAACAACCGAAGTAAAACGGCAAGTCCTCATGGGAGGTTACAAATGAAGACAAGGTGGTACTAAGAAAGGATTAACAAGCCTAATAACGATTCAGAAGCCAACATTTATGAAGGACAATGACACAAGCCTTGACAAATATGGGCGGGGAGTAGGTGGGGCTTCATGAAAATACTCCAATACAACATGGCTCGCAGAGCAGCGCAAGCGCTGCCCAGGCTCGTCCTGAAAATGGATGCTAAAAAACAGAAAGTAACCTTTAGGACTCTGACAATTTTTCTGGGACTTTTTTTCTTTGCTCGCTCCACAGTATGTCTGGGTGCATTGGCAAATTGAATATGTTGTATTTTCCCCTCCAGGAAGGCCTCTTGTTTCTAGTCAAACACTGCCACCTAGTGTTTATGAATTAATTACTAAAATGTTAGATGCACCTATAGCAGATATGCTCGTTGTTAAAGACACGGTAAAGGAAAAGCTACTTTCGGTGTAAAATATGCCCAGGTTTTCATACATGTTATTGCACCACGTGAAAATAAAATGTAGCGAAATCACATACATTTCAGATGATATTTTAACATGAATATTTTTCTGACCATTTACAATGTATTTGTTGAAGCTTTATATAACATGAATTTGACCAGAGAGTGTTAGAGTGCTTTACAAGCAAACCAGATGAAGTTACACATTTCTTTTAAAGCACAGGGAGATTAAGGACCAGATTTACAAAGGTTTTGGGTCGGGTTGTGTTGCTTTTGTGATGCAGACACAACACACAGTCCAGCTTGGTATATGCATACTAACGTATATACAATTTGTGTAGTGTTGTAGCTAAAAGTAACATAATGCAGCACAATGTGCTGCCTTGCATTATTTTGCATGAATGGGACGTTCAATGGGTGGTGCGTGGGCTTTCCAATGCCTTTACCCATGAATTTTGAAGCAAATCCTTGTCTGCAAAGAATTGTAGACTTGAATTGGTGGCAAAATCCTGCTCCTCCCTGCGATTTTGTAATGAGGAGAAACACTTATTTCTATTTATTTCTCCTCGTTTTCCCTCTGCGCATGTGAGATGTATTCTGCAACACAAATATATAGAAATTATTTTGCCTTAAACCATAGTTTTGTGTAGCAGGAACACTTTCCTGCACAAAAACTATGCTGACCACAATACAGACACCCTTGCACTATGGCACAAGGGTGCCTGAGATGGTGCAAGGATGCTGAAAGTGTGTCAGCACAGGGAGAGTGCTTCTTTGTGAATATGGCGCTATTCTGCTCTCTCCAGTTCATGCAACACAGTGCAGTAACTTTTCTTGCTGCCCTGCGTTGCATCAACTCCTTGTAAATCCGAGCCTAAAGGATTTGTCCAGGAGTGCAGGATTTTGAGCAGAGGTGCGGATTCAAGCCTACTTACTCAGTCCTAGGGTCCTCAAGTCTGGCTGCGAGGCCGCATTTCCTGGCCATGAAACAATTCTTGCCTAGAAGATGAGACACTTTTGAACAATGCATGCCTAGAAGATGAGACACTTTTGAACAATGCATGCCTAGAAGATGAGACACTTTTAAACAATGCTTGCCTAGAAGATGAGACACTTTTAAACAATGCTTGCCTAGAAGAAGAGACAAGACAATTTTAAACAATGGGCCTAGCAGATGAGACAATTAAAAAAAATGCTTGCCTAGAAGATGAGACAATTTTAAACAATGCTTGCCTAGGAGATGAGACAGGGCAATTTTAAAACGATGCATGCCTAGAAGATGAGACCATTTTAAACAATGCTTGCCTAGATGATGTGACTATTTTCTTTCCTCTCTGCTCTCCTTGTAATGATGAGGTCCGCAGACGAATAGTGATCATAAGTATAATTTATTATCATAAGCACCAACACATACGCTCCGTGGTGCAGAGCGCACAGCCCGCTGAACCTGCCACCAGCTGTCATCTGTCAACATTCCAGAGAAGACAGCTGGTGACGTGGGCGCCGGGAGTACGGTGTCCTAGACGGGACAGATGTAATCACAACACATCCTCATCCTAGAGGGAGGGAAAGCAACCAGGGAAGGGAAGGGAAAGGGGAAGAGAGAATGTAGGAAAGAAGGAAATAAAGGAAGAAAGTAGAGAGAAGAAAAAGAGAGAGAAAAGGGTGAGATTGGGGGAAAAGAACAACCAGTAAATGAGCTGCAATATTTTTCTAAACATGTGTGGTAAAAATACATTTCAATGCTACTCACAAACATAATCTGGCAATTTTATGGGTGGTAATATTCTCCGTCCTGTTCTGCTGGTGGCTTGGTTCAAAGCACGGTTAGGAGCCTGTGGGGATGGTAACCTCCTACTTATTCTACTTGCACCTGTCCTACCCGGCTCACAGTGATTGGAAGAAGTACTGCCCAACTCAAGACTGGGAAACCCAGTGGTGTCGGATGCTTGTGGTTCTTCGGCAGTCTCTTCATCTGACCATTCAATACATGCCCTACCTAAACCTTGTGTCTGTTCTTGGACCACGTTCTCAGGTCTCTCTGTTTTGTTTTTGCACTGTGACAGGGCAGAGAAATGCCACACTTTGCCATCGCTGAGCAAGGCTGAATTGCAATACACCTCCTGTACTACTTGTGGCTCTGTGTATCTATTGTTGCCCTTGCCAACATGTCCACTTCTCTTCACCCTCACAGTGCCCCCCACATCCAGAGTTACTGGTCTGCAACCATGTTTTTCATCATACCTTTCCTTGTAGTTCGCTTGTGCCAACTTCAATTCCTCCTCAACCTGCTCTGTAGACCATATAACTCTTTTAGCTGCCTCGGCCCATCCTACATTATCTTTACACAAAGGTGCCCTGCCCCGCATAAGTTCAAATGGACTGTGGCCAGTCGTAATACATGGTGCGATACGATACGCCCACACCGTTTTACACACTTCCTGCCTCCATCTCTTGTTGTTGTTTTTGGCCAACTGAATAATCCCTTTTATGACTCTGTTGAACCTCTCCACCGCTCCATTGCCAGAGGGGTGGTACACTGATGTAGTTTTGTGACTCACTTTGTTTCTCAGAATATAATTTTTATAGGTGTCAGAGGTGAACTGTGGGCCATTGTCACTGACTATGGTTTTGGGAAGACCTTCCAGCGTGAAAACCTTGTCAAGAAATTTCACCACATTGACCGCATCAGGTTGTGTCAAGAACTTTACTTCTGGCCATTTGGAGAAGTGATCAATGAGAACAACCATGTACACTTGTTCCCCATTGTCCACTACCGGTCCCATGATGTCTATCCCTACTCTCTCCCACGGCATGGATGGGCAGGGTATGGGTTGCAATGGTGGTCTAAAGGTCACTTGAGTTTTATCAGAGTTTAGACATGAGGAGCAGTCCCTGACGACCCTTTCGACTTCCAAGCTCACCCCTGGCCACCAGTAACTGTTCTTAACTCTGTTCTTAGTTTTAGCTATTCCCAAATGCCCCTCGTGGCAAATGTCCAGCATCCTTCTCCTTAGCGTGGTGGGTGGTACAACTTTTCCTCCCCTTAGCAACAACCCATCTTCATGAGATAGTTAATGTTTCACCTCCCAGAAGGGCTTTAGTCTCTCTGTTAAGGTACTCTTTGAGCCCCAACCTTTTTTTACCATTTCAATTACTTCACACATGTCTTGGCCTTGTCTTGTTCTACATTCCATTCCTCGAGTGAAATCCCCTCCAACTCTTCTCTCACACTGGCGACACTCTCTTCTTTACTTTCATCACACCTTTCACGTTCTGGCAATGGCATACGACTTAAAAAGTCCGCCACAACATTCTTTACCCCAGGTACACACCCAACAACATAATTGTATTCCAGCACTCTCATGGACAAACGCGCCAGCTTTGGTGACGCATTGTACAACCCTTTAGTAGTGAGTACCTTTGTCAAAGGTTTGTGGTCGCTGCGAAGAATAACCCTGCCACCCCAGAAAAACTGCCTAAAGTGCTCTAGTGCCCATATGCACGCCAGTGCCTCACGTTCAATGACCGAACATTTCTCCTCACTCGGGGTCAAGGAGCATGAGGCAAAGGCAATGGTACACTCCTTTCCATTGACATCTCTCTGGGATAGTACTGCACCCAATCCTTTGCAACTAGCGTCTGTTGTTATTACATTCTGAAGCATAGGGTCAAAACCTTGTAATGGAACGGTTGAGCATAGTTCCTTCTTCAACGCTACGAAAGTACCGTGGCACTCATCATCCCATATAAACTTGTCCTTTTCCTTTAACAATTGCCTCAGTGGGTAAGTCTTATGTGAGAAGTTCTTTATGAACTTCGCATAGAATTCAATTAATCCTAGGAAGGAACTTAGTTCCTCCCTGTTTTTTGGCTCAGGTGCATCGTTGATGGCTGCCAACAGCTCCTTCTTGGGACAAATACCTTCTCCTAATAGCTCATGCCCCAGGTAATTCACCTTGCGACATGCAACCCTGCAGTTTTTGTGCTCCGCCGTCAAGCCCTTCGCTGCCAGAGTTTCCAAAACTTGTTGGACCTTATCGTCGTGCTCTTGTCAGGTTTTCCCCATGACGAGGATATCGTCCTGAAACGTTAGCAAGCCCGGAATGTCAGCGAAGATGTTCTGCATTAATCTCTGGAACATCGCGGCAGCTGATGCCAAACCAAAAGGGACTTTGTTGAAGTGATAGCATCCAAATGGTGTCACAAATGTGGTGAGATTCTTACTCTCTCTGTGGAGAGGTACCTGGTGATAGGCGGTCTTCAAATCTATTGTCGAGAACCACTTCACGCCCTTGGTTTTGGCTAGCATCTCGTTGATTCTCGGCAAGGGATACTGTTCCACCACTATGCTCCTATTAAGATCGCGCAGGTCGATGCACAATCTCAAACTGCCACTGGCCCGTTTTGCCACGACTAAAGGTGCCACCCATTCCGATGCTTCCACTCGTTCTATGACACCTTCCATGAGCAGTTTGTGAAGTTGTTCCTTCACCTCTTCCTTCACAGAAAACGGTAAATTGCGTACTTTGTGCATAACTGGTACAGCATCCTTCTTGAGTACAATTTTGCGCGTATATCCCTTGAGTGCCACTATCTTCTCATTGTAGACACCTGGGAATTTTTCCAACAAGGCTTTACTGTAACTCTCACTATCATCCACTACCAGTACATGGTCTGCTTTGCTGGGATCAAGTTTTATTCCCAGATCTCCTTGGTCCATCCAGCCCAAAACAGACGGTCCTACTGCTGACACATAGAGCTTGCAAACCGACTCTCTTCCTTTGAAAGCAAATTTCAACTTCCTAAATCCACAGACTTCGATAGGGTCATTATAGAATGTCTTTATTTTTATGTCTGCTTTTTCTAGATGTTTTCCTAAATGCGGTGCAAACCTTTCCTTCCACACCTCATTATTTACTATCGTGTACGGAGACCCAGAGTCCGCTACAATGCTGATCTCAATTCCTCCTATTGTCATCTCAAATACTGGCTTCCTGGTTCTTGACTTCTTTTCATTTCCTACGCACTGAACACATTCATCTTCGATATTTAGTATGAACAGATTTTCCTCTTTGTCCTCAGTTGAGTCTCGATTATTACTTTTTTCACATTCCACCATTTTTATTTTGCCTGCACCCAGTCTATAGCATACTTTTTGGAAGTGTCCGACAAGGCCACAATTCATGCACTTTGCACCTCGTGCTGGGCTTCTTCTGTCAGCTGCCATGTGATTTGTGCTCCCACATCTGTAACAGCGCCGTCTGTCACTGTATTGTGTTCTTCCTTGCACCGGTTTGTAGCTTTTGTAGGTCTGGCCTGTCTTGCTGTTTTTTTTAACATTAGTCACTTTATTTACTGTTCCTCCTTCCTTCTTCTCACTGTTTTCTGCAATAGCCGCTTTTGCACACCTTCCTGTTAGTTCCGCCTTCTTTGCAATGTCTATTATATTCTGTAGGGGGTATTCACCCTTTGCCCACAAGTTATCCTGGATGTTGCTGTTTTAACCCTGCGTTACAATTTAATCCCTAATGAACTCATTGTGCAAGTCCCCAAAGCGGCAGTTTATCGCCAAATTTTTCAATGCTGAGATATAGTCATCATTTGACTCTTTAGGTCTCGCGACCTATCGATGTGCGAAGCGCATCGAGCGGAGCGAGAATTCATGTGGCGAAAACATCTTCAAACCAAAGGGCTTTCAGCCCCGCGGTTTTCATGAAGTTCACGTGAACATGCACGCGCATCGCATGCAAGCCCAGCCTCTCCCACCCCCATCCGGCATCAGGCTTCTCCTCCCCTAGCAGCACTCCTCCCACACCAGCAACTCCCCCCTCCCACACCAGCACCTCCCCTCTCTCTCCACGCAATCACAGCCTCCCCCTCCCACACCAGCACCTCCCCCCTCCCACACCAGCACCTCCCCTCTCTCTCCACGCAATCACAGCCTTGCCGCACTGCCGAGCCTGTCCCAACAACACAACCCAGCTCCGTCACATGGCTTCTGCTTTGCTCACTTTCGCTCTCCTCAACCCTTCCACTCTTGTTTATATTTTACTCGGCCTCAGCACGTTGTGCAGGCCTGTTTCGGTACTTGGTCGTCTTTCAGGGTGGTGCTCTTTATAACATGCTCATATCTGCTCATCATGGCCGATGTTATCGATCCAAACTGCTAAATCATGTGGACCATGTGATGTGGTAAGTTTGAGTGCGCTGTATCTAAATATTCAGGCACCTCGTCATTCCTTACACGTTTGTATCTTCCTGTATTATTTTTTTTATCTCAGAAGCGTGTTTTGATTCTGTTGCATGTGTTACAGAATGTCAGCACCGCCTTGAGCCAGTGCAACAAAAGCACTCTTTCATTATTCCTCCACAGTGTTGGCCGTTTCCTGTTAAGCTTGATCTGTTTCATATCTGCATCCGTAGTGATTTCTGGTGTGTGTGCTCACTTTACAGTCAGTTCCACCAAGCTCTGACCTTAATGCAAGATCGTACAGTCATGTTCATTAAGCAGCATCCCCTTCTCACCTACCATTTTCAGAGGGGGTGTTAATCCCTTCTGTAATTCTACCCTGGTCTGTTTTTGTTACAACATTCAATTTTGCGATTGAATTATTGACGTCTTCCCCCAGGCATCGCATGCAAGCCCAGCCTCTCGCATTCCCAGGCTCTCCCACCCCCATCCGGCATCAGGCACTCCTCCCACACCTCACGGACATCTGTTCACTTCTCCTCCCCCTCCCCAGCCAGCTTCCCCCAGGCCCCTGCTGCTTCACACTCTCATTGCCATTGGCCCCCTCCCATGCCCGCCGTGTTGGATTTCTCCTCCCCCCTCCCCTTCTCTGCCTTGTTTTTTAATGTCTTACTCTCCTCTGTCCTGCCAAACCTATTTCCTTTTTTCCCCTCATCCTCTTCAGTCCCCTTCTGCCCTCTATCAAGCCGACTCCCGCATTCACTCCTCTCCTCTCTCGCCCTCAACTTACCCAGTATTCTCACCCCCTCCACTCCATGCTCCCCTCGGCCCACCTCACGCCTCTTCCTGGTGACTGCTCTCTGCTGCTTGCCCTCAGCTTCCAGAATCTCCCTCCTCTCTCGTGGTTCCTGGAAACGCTTCATAGACTGGACTGGCATCCCGGCAAATCCCGACAGCCAGATTCACCACGTGCCGGGGTCGAGCAGATTAAAAAATCACTGCACTGTGCCTGGATATCTTTTAAAGGGTCTTAAAGCGCTGTCGGGCACGCTCAATGCTGCAGACAACCAGTTTGTTCATCTTTACAGATTTCATTCGTGTGGTATTAATATTAACATTCGTGTGGTCTTTCTCTATGCGCCTGAAGACTAATATTTATCAGACACTAAACCTTTCATCTGATGTCAAATGGATACCACGCTTTTTAATGTATATCCTTAATTTCCATTAGCCTTTTTTATTTTTTTCCCTTCATTTCTCCCTCCGTTTTTTTTTTATTATACGCCACTCACACATGCAACGCCACTCACACATGCAACGCCACTCACACATCCAACGCCACTCACACATCCAACGCCACTCACACATGCAACGCCACTCACACATGCAACGCCACTCACACATGCAACGCCACTCACACATGCAACGCCACTCACACATGCAACGCCACTCACACATGCAACGCCACTCAACCATGCAACGCCACTCAACCATGCAACGCCACTCAACCATGCAACGCCACTCAACCACGCAACGCCACTCAACCACACAACGCCACTCAACCACACAACGCCACTGAACAACCCAACGCCACTCAACCATGCAACGCCACTCAACCACGCAACGCCACTCAACAACGCAACGCCACTCAACAACGCAACGCCACACACACATGCAACGCCACTCGCACATGTAACGCCAGTCACACATGCAATGCCACTCACGCATGCAACGCCACTCACACATGCAACGCCACTCCACCATGCAACGCCACTCAACCATTTAACGCCACTCAACAACCCAACGCAACTCAACAACCCAACGCCACTCAACCACACAACGCCACTGAACCACGCAACACCACTCAACCACGCAACGCCACTCAACCACGCAACGCCACTCTAACACGCAACACCACTCTAACACGCAACGCCAGTCAACCATGCAATGCCACTCTAACACGCAACACCACTCTAACACGCAACACCACTCTAACACGCAACAACACTCTAACACGCAACGCCACTCTAACACGCAACACCACTCTAACACGCAATGCCACTCAACCACGCAACGCAAATCACACATGCAACGCCACTCACACATGCAACAACACTCACACATGCAACGCCACTCACACATGCAACGACACTCACACATGCAACGACACTCAACAACGCAACGCCAGTCAACCACGCAACGCCACTCAACTACGCAACGCCACTCAACCACGCAACGCCACTCACCCACGCAACGCCACTCACCCACGCAACGCCACTCACACATGCAACGCCACTCACACATGCAATGCCACTCACACATGCAACGCCACTCGCACACGCACGCAACACACACATGCAACGCCACTCACACATGACACGGAACTCACACATGCAACAACAATAACAAATGCTACGCCACTCACACACGCAACGCCACTCACACAGGCAACGCCACACACACAGGCAACGCCACTCACACACGCAACGCCAATCACACACGCAACGCCAATCACACATGCAACGCCAATTACACATGCAACGCCACTCACACACGCTACACCACTCACGTTCCCAATAGGTATCGCAGTAGGAAAGTTGGAGCCATTACTATTGCAAATAACAATGCCTTTTATTTTTTTATCATTTTTAAAACATAAAGGGCTTTGTCATTTACAAAACCAATAGCTCCAACTTTCCTAATGCGAGACCTATTGGCAACGCCAGTGCTTGTTTACCTTGTTTTCTATGGAAAAACTTGTACCTGTCCACACCCACGCACACAGTTGGCTTGTAGTAGGTGTTTAGGTCATCTATAGCATTCTCAAACACATCCTTTTCGCCTTCACCTCTTGTCTTTTTGTTAATGCTTTTGTACACCTTAATTCCCCCTGCTCCAAGACTATGTAACAGTATTTTGTACTTTTTTTTTTGCCTTAAATTCATCATCATCCTCAAAGTTTGAAATTTAGTTTAAGAAATACTCCCTCCATTCCTCCCATTTCACTTCTGGTTCTCCTTTTCCTGGGAGGAACGCCTGAGGTGGTGTTAGGTTCCATAAATATCCTGAAGCCATGTGTCTTCTCTTTTATTTTAGTCCTTAGTACACACTGGCTGTATTTTCCTTCACTTCCTCATGTCAATATATTTTTGTCCTGCTGTAGGCAGTGTTGCGCTGTTAATTTACTCTTTCTCACATTAAGCTTTGTGTCTTGTATGATAAATCCCCGTGTATGCTTTCCTCTTATTTTTTTTTTTTTTTTACTTTGTGTGGATGTTATCTATATAAACACACTTTGTCAATCCACAGCGTGAATGTACTTATTTTTTTTAACAGGACCCTGTTGCACAAATAATTCCTTTTTTTTCCTCTTAATTTTACATATCGTTCGTTTGCCGGCAAAGCGCTTGTTTGGCCTTCAAAATGGCCGCCTGCGCGTGACGTAGACGCGCTTATTCTGTCAGCTGTGGAGCGCTACCTCAGAGACTCGCGCGCAGCTGTCAGTTGACAGTTTTACGATGATATAACACGGCAGTTGGTGAAGCCGCCACGAACGCCTCTCCTCAGATTCACTTTGCACAATGATACTGCTTTTTTCCCCACTCACAAAATGTTTTAGATATCACTTATTTTCCATTTTACACACTCTTCTTTGTTCCCCAGGATTTTCCTCTCACAGAGTTTTTTCTTTTCACTCCTTAATATTAAGATATTCACTCACCAGGAATTTTTGCTGGATTTTCTTCGTTAAAATTTCTTCTTCTTTCTTTTTGTGTATCTTTTCAATTTCTTTCACTTCAGCTACTCTGATATGAAGTCCATTTACATTTTCACTTCTCACGCTGTTCAATGTGGGTCCAAGTGTTGGTGCCTCGTTGCCAACTTTGTAATGATGAGGTCCGCAGACGAATAGTTATCATAAGTATAATTTATTATCATAAGCACCAACACATACGCTCTGTGGTGCGAGGCGCACAGCCTGCTGAGCCTGCCACCAGCTGTCATCTGTCAACATTCCAGAGGAGACAACTGGCGACGTGGGCGCCGGGAGTACGGTGTCCTAGAAGGGGCAAATGTAATCACATCGCTCCTCCTTCCATTTCACCCAACCGTTTCTTGGTGTAACTCGCTTTAGTCCTGTCAATACTAATGACTTTGAGGTTTATTGTAGCTAAATATTTTTGTCTAACTTTTTGTAGCAGTGTTTCCTCATACTCATAATTCTTTGTTTAAATTAACATAGTTTAAAAAACTTTTAAAAAAGGTGTACCTCCTTTGCATGTTGTGTGGTTTAGGCATCACCAGTAAACAGCACAAAATCCTATGTAATCTGTCCATGGCACAAAGAGACCACGTATAGAGAACATGTTCTAGGGCATGTGTGATGCTACAAAAGTGGTTTGAGCTGAGACAAACCTACATACCTTTTAACACCACCTCATCTACCACCAAGGTGCTCTGAGGTGGCTAGAGTTTAGGGCGGGCATGGGGAGCCAAAAGCAGCCCTTCCAAAAATGCTCAAACCCGCCCGCTCCTTGCATCTCTTCACACAGCCGTGGCCGTGCAGGTAAGAAGGGTGGGGCCAGGGATTGCCAGAGACGACGCAGAGGGAAAATTAAATAAATAATTAATTTTCTCTCATGGTTGTCCCTCCATATCCCCCCAACCCGGCCCCATCGCTCTTACCTGCACGGGCCGTGGCTGTGTTCACGCAATATCTCTCTTTTTCCATGCATACATTCGCTCATTCCCTTCTTTCCCTCTCTATTCTCCCTATCTGATTGCTTTCTGTCTACTTTCCTCCTCCCTCCCTCCCTCCCCCTCTTTCTCTGTCTTGAATCCTTCCTATGCCTGCGGCAATTAACCTGGTGAGCTGAGAAAGTGAGAGGCGCTTCCGGAGTGCTTCCCTGCTCCACAAAGTGGTCTCCAGAGGCTGCTTTATGCGATCCCCAAAGTAAAGTAAAAATTGCAAGACACTCTGATGTTGGCATTCTACTGCAGGGCGTTGGTATTCTGATGAAAGTCAGATTCAGAAAAGTAGGCATAGCGAATATAGATTAATTAAATGTTAACTTGAAGAATGGCCAATTATAAAGAATAAATTAGAGAAAATTTATATTTTACTGTGTTAGTCTTGAATCCCCGGATCAGAAGGGATCGAAAAAAGCTTGGAAATTGCTTCCAGGAAACAAGAATAGGGGGTAAGTGATGAGAGCGAGATAGAGGACCAAAGACAATAATGAAGGGATAAAGGGGAGATTAGAGGAAGGGAGTGCAAAAGAGAAGGAAAGGAAGATTAAGGGCACAAGGGAGTATAGGTTTGACAAAACGCGAAACACAAAGAATAAGTGTTCATAAATGTCTGGAAGTGTAAAACAAGAGAGCAAGACTGGCCAATAGAATATGTGAGGAAATGGCTGGGGAAATGAGGGTAAAAGGGAAAGAGGGCAGAAGTTCTCCATTCTGTAAAACAATAGCGAATATAAAATAAAACAATACCAGCAGGGTATCTTTGAGATCGTAGCATAACCATGGGCAGATCAAACAATTCTGACCTGACCAATGAAAGCATTTTTTTTCTACTTGAATTTGGAATGCCACCTTGTCAGTGTAGGAATTGGTGAGGCTGGCATTTGTCTGCATGATATAAGATGTTTCAGCAGCTATAGCGATATTAAAGAGCCTTCTTCAGGATATAAGCCATCAGAGAAATGTATGTACTTTGAATGAGACCATCAGGGGAACAGATGCATATAATAAATTAGGAGATCCCTCCTAACATCTGTAAACGTGGTTTCTGCTCCTCGTGTGAAGAAGTCAAGGGAAACAACTCTGGTAAAATTAACTCTTGGTTTCTATGAAACAAGGAGTTCATTTTTGGGGTAAAAGGAGTCAACAGTCTAAATACTACACTGTCCTGGAAAATTTTACAGTATGGGTGTGTAGAAGAAAGGATCCAAAGTTCACCAACCTCCTCGATAATGTAATGGCAAATAAAAAGAACACTTTTAAAGGTAAATATCTCAAATCAACCTCATCGAGAGGTTCAAAGGGAGGTCCAACTCAAACTTCTAAAACTAGTTCTAAATCCTATGTTGGAAATTGCTTATGGAGAGCAAGATTGATGTTAGAGAGACCCTTAAGCACTAGATCTTCCTTATCTTTTAAATTTCCCCAGCTTCTGAAGTCTTTAATGGTAGCCCATCAAATACTCAATAAGGATACCGTCAGGCCTGTAGTTGCTCAATCTTTCGAAACTTCTAGACCCTGATCCATTGTTAGACCCATAGTTGTTCCATCTCCCAAAATGTTATAACCTGAACAATACTAGCCTTTGTTCAGCTTAACATCTTTTTCCTAAACCAGACTGAGATGGACCTACAATGCTTATTTCAGAAACCTTGCGTTGTTCACTGCAGCAAAAAGCTCAACTGCAAGCAACCTCAATCTCTTGACTAGTTGATTGTAAATTCGGGATGTTGAGAAAAGAGGTCTGATAAAGGGATCACCTGACTCAGGTTGTCTGCTACAGAGTTCTTGACCCCTCTCTGCATATGAATCACCACCAAAGATTTCAAAGTTGTCTGAACTCAGTTGAACAGACTATCTGAGACCATTTCCAAAGGGTGATATCTTGTTCCCCCCATCTGTTGATAAATGCTTTGGCTATGATATTGTCCATCTATATCAGAAGATTTCTTCCCTAGACCAAACTGGGCAATTTCTTTAAGACCTGTCTATGCCCTCTAGATCCCTCCAATTAGAAGAATTCGGACTTTGAGCTAGGGACAGCAGCCCTGGTTTTGTCTGGTACTTAGCCAGGCTTTCCAAACTGGCAGACTTGCATCTGTAGTGATACTCACTACCAGATTCGGATATAAAATAAGTCCCTTCTTTATATTCTCATTGTTCAGTGACCAAGAAAGTTCCTCTTTCATCAGTTGAGTAATTCGTACTCTCTTGTTCAGATCAAGAGTGATCAGAGACTAATTTTTTCAGCAATAACCTCATCAACCAGTGCAGATGGAATCTGGCCCAGGGGAGCAGAAAGATTGTGGCGGATAGGTCTCCCTGGACCTGCATAAAAGATGGTAGTTTATGTGCCTTTTGAGCCATAAGATACTTTATCTGAGGCTTGATCTTCAAGATGAGATTCTTTGGAATAAAAACAATGGCCAGAGCTGTTTGAAACATTGCTCTGATGAAACACAGATCTTCTGTAGGTAACACACTTGATTTATTCCAGTTGGCTAAAAAGCTGTGGTTTTGCAAGACAGAGAGAAGTCTTTCTGTATGAAGCAATATCTGTTCCTCTGGCATGCCCTGGACCAACCAATCATCCCAATACGGATCAACGTGGATTCCATCCTTGTGAAGAAGAAAACCTGGAGGGGCTACATTTTCATAATAACTCTTGGGGATGATTTTGAAGGGTAGAACCCTGAACTGAAAATTTCAGTTTTCAAAGACGAATGTCCGAAATTTTTGATCAGACTCTCTGATGGGGATGTTCAGATAGGGGTCTTGCAGATCTACTGAACTCAGAATATCTTCTTTGTTGACCATAGGAATTACAGCCTACAAAGTTACCAACCAAAAATGGGTAGTTTTGACTCAGGTATTTGCCCATTTCAAGTATAGTACTGGTCTAAAGACCCTGAAAACTGCTACAAACTAACCTATTGGGCACCTCTGCACCCTACCCAGAAAGGTAACCGGCACAGCTCTTCGTGGCCTCAATCTGATTGTGGAGCCGCACACCACCTTTCACCTGTACACGCAGCCTCTGCCACCCATGAGCCAGCCGAACAACATCTCTGCCACATAGGAAGGTGCTCTTAGCTGCCACCACCATTCAGCAACAAACTGCATATTCACTAGTGTTCCTTCATCACCATCCTGCCCCACAGAGATGTCCAGTCCGAAAAATATTGCCCAAACCTCTCTGGCAAGACTTCACATAAACTTCCAGTTCTGAGTTATATCAGCAAGGGTCTGTCACCACTGTCAGGTAGGGTGATCAAAAGAGAAAACAAACAGGAGGCGTGGTGGAAGAGAGGAGATTGTATACGTTTAATTGGAAGGAGTGGGGTTCTGTTGATGTAGAACTGCCTAATATTGTTAGGAATTGAAGCGAGGTAGTGAGGAGGAGGTAAGTGATCCATAACCAGAATTATATTTCATTATTTTGCGTATGTTTCAACTTGAGATGTTTTATGCACTTTGAACACACAAGTGTTTGTGTTTTTGGTCTAGAGTTAAGAAAAAAATGGATGCACCTTTTATGTATGGCTCCATTGTTGAAACAGTGATTTTATTTCCTGATTGAAGCATTACTGAACTGATTAATTCCTCCAGATCATACACTGTAATCAGAGCTATATGGGTGCAGGGCCTCTCAGGGGCGAGTTTCTCATGGATTTGAGTTTAGACTATTATTTATTTATTTTTGAAATTTGTAAAGCGCAAACAAATGCCCTTGGGCGTCTCGCTTAGAACTGCGACCATTACAATGAGCAGTTTCCTCTCATCTTGGGACAGCCGACCCATGGTTCCTCTTCTATTTTGCTTAGACTCTGCTTTGGGGATAGGTGGCGGGTGGTGATAGGCAGTACCACATTGGGGCTATATCGCCACTATTTTGCATGCATTATATCGCATGACAATAGTTTAGAATTCGCTACATCGACCCAACCACTAAATTGCAGGGTAAGTATAATCGGTGAACATAACAGTTAATAGGGTTAGGTAAAGGACATTATGTTAAAAATAGTAATCACATACTCATTATGACAATGTATTTGTAAGCAATGCATTTAATGCAATATTATTGCATATTAATATCCTTCACCTTGCTATATTGTCAAAGAAATAAACATACAACCTGGGTATGAGATCAGCCCTAGCATCTTAGGACACGTATAGGGGTGGGTGGATCTCGTGGAATTTGACTCCACAGAATTCTGCAGAGTTACAAAAATCTTCAGGAGATTCCGCTGGGTTCCGCCAATGGGCGGAAATAAGCATGTTGCACTGCTCATGCTGACATTTAGCGGCTGGTGCACGTTCTGTGGTGAAAAATCAGCTCAAACAGCAGCACGTGGTGCACCAGAGAGCACAGCTACTCAAGTTCAATTTGCTGGCACTTGAGTAGATTTTCTACTTGAGCAACAGCCTTCTTACTGCAAACGGTTGTGACCTTCCAGATTGGAAAAATCTCGCGGATGTCCTCCTAGAGACAGAAAATCTTGCTAGGGAATGCCAAATCTCGCTCACTCTTACCAACTTACCTTTTTGGTGCATGCAAAAGAAAACATTCTGACATACACCGATTAATGGAATTTAGTTAGAACTCCTCATTACACAAATAACGCAGAGTCTGCAAAACTCTGCCAATTCCACAGCAGAACTGAATATTTCGCCCCCCCCCCCATTAGACACGGCTCACTCTTCCTGCTCACGGTCGTCCCCCTACTATCATGCACTAGGCGCAGGCAGGAGGGAACCAGTGATGGATGATCGATGGGGGAGAAAACTGAGTGTAACATGCTGGTCAGATTTTAATTAGAGGGCGCGACAAGCATTATTATTTGGCTTATTCTATTTAAAGTCACCCCCTTTCGGATCAGTCCTGCATATTACATTCAATAAAATGCTTTGCAGAGAAAGAGTAATTTGGAGTGTCATGACAGGAAAATATATACTCTTAATTTGAATGAAATTTAGTGTAAAATGTTGGCTTAACTCTACAACAAATGAGTGCCCCATTAAAAATGTGTGTAAACAGATATTGTTTTTCATTAACACTGGCAATAGTCATACACTAACTCATAGAGTAGATGATAAATTGTTTTGCTGGTTTGATAACTGGTGTACTTTGGAACATGCAGGGAGAGTGAAATTAATTATCACACCTGCAGAAATCATAATGTGGGATTGATGCCAGTCTTCCATTCTCTCATACTTCTCTGCTTACTCAATTTTATACTGCAATGTGTTTTTCGTTGTCTGCCACAGGTTTACCGGAAGACCCCAAAATTGACATCCCAGGTGTCATCGAAAAAGGGTCGAATGTCACCATCAAGTGTAAAGTGGCCAATGCTTTCCCCATTGAGGAGACACAGATAGAGCTGATACTGAAAGACGAGGAGCTGACTAACACGACGGAACTCAGGAATGGTGATGTTAAAAGTGCAGAAGCAGTGGTGCTGGCTGCTGAACCGGGGAATTATTCACTGGAGTGCGTAGCGAGTGTTGGTGATATTGTCAAAACAGTAAAGAAAGAACTCCTCATCTTCAGTAAGTACACCTGGACCACTGTGTTCGAGGGAACTATGAACATGGGCACTGAGCTATAATGCCCTAAAGCTGAGGCTTTTGATTTCTTTTTGTAAAACTCTTCGCTAACTGAGAGTAGATAATGACAAGAGCTCAAACTTCAGTCCAAAAATAAGGGTAAAGGCAACCAGATCACAAGATGATAGGGGAACGAAGTCCAGCCAGGGCCATGGGTACCAGGAAACCCAAGGGTAGCAGTGTACTTTATAAATAAAGTATATCATAACATCAACAGCCCTCCTCACCTATTTACTCAGCAGTTCTTCGCAATTAATATTAGAGGTGGTTGAGCAATGCAGAGTATGAACTAAATCTATTTATCTAAACAGCAACCTTATACTTAGTAGATGTATAGCCCGTAAGGAAATGATGAAGACCATCACCCAGCGGCTGTGCCCCTTCCATCTCATAAGTGTTCTACCCATCTTATTCCGGGCTAGCATGGATTCAAAACACTTTAATCTGCAGCTCTAACAACTGTTTGCAGAAACCCTCTGTAGCTTCCTGGCAAAACTACACTCATGATGGAAAGCGCCAGCATCCATAGGTGGAAACGAGAGTTAGTGAAATGGGCAAGGTGCGAGGGCAGAATCTTGCTCAAAAATGCGAGAAAGGGCCTGGGCAGGGTGGAGAGGGCTCAGGCGTGGGAGGTGCTGATGGAAGAAATGAGGAATGATGACCCTGGGTCTGAAGGCAGCACCCCTGAGGGACCATTGCGACAGTGGAGTCCCCAGAGGCAGAATCAGGAGGAGGAAATAGAGCAGGTACCAGGAGATGAGAATCCTTAGAAGCCTTCGATCTGAGGGGGGGGGTGGAACCAGAAGGGAACGACAGGGCGATGCAGAAATACAAGCGGCAGCGGAAGCGATTGATAATGCCCGAACTGCGACCCTAGGAGACAGCAGTGCGGGGGTTGGGTGGAGGGTAGTTGGGTTTAAGCTTAGTTGGGGGGGAATGGGGAGGGGGGAGCTAGAACAATGAATAGAACTGGTTACGAATGGAATGACAAGTTAATGGATATTGTCAGGAACAAAAATAATGCAAATTCGCTCAACACATGTAAGGAAGGTATAACGAGATAAAACAAGACTGCAAATTGTATCCCTGTAAAGATGATAGAGTGATGAAAGTGACGTATGGAAAAAGCAATAACATTTGTTTAAAAATGGGTGGTTGGCCCTACAGTTCCTGGCCCCAAAATCTCTGGTGCAACCGTAAGTTCTTGTCATTCATGATATTTGATTGGCGGTATAAAATAGATTTCAACTCTGTAAGTAGTACAAAACCAGCTTCTTTATTCCAATTCAAGGTGATCTGGCAATAACACTGCCCACTATGAGCTGGCAGGCCCTGCCTCCAGTTCCGCTGTCAAATGTCTGAAACCTCGTGGCCAACACATTCTGCAAGATCATCGTCCAGTGTGCCATTACTCAATGCGCTACACCACGCCCCTCTCTTTGTACACAGCACAGCAAAACCACTACTTCAACAGCATAGCCCATGGCTCAATTAACACACACCTCCGGTCCTAATTAGTCTAATGAAAGCGTAACTCCAGCATTGCAGCTCATGCATCCTCACTGTGACATCAACACAACATACCTCTCTCCTTGTGCAGCACAAAAAATAATAATACAGTAGCATAGCTCATGGGCATCTTATACACCATACACCACACACCATCCACCATACAGTACAATTGCAGTTTCATAGCTTTCGGCACAACCCCCTACTTAACCCTGCAAAAGCACAACTGCAGTATCAGAGTTCACACATCATTGTTTCACGCATGCAGACACATCACATACTGCTTTCTACCTGAAAAATAAAAAGCACAGCAGCAACATCATACTCATGATACACAGATGTACCTTAGCTTAATTCCTACAGAACACAACGAAAGCACAACTGCAGTGTCATTGGTGATAGTAAACCGAAATACCACACACCCTCCTTTTTACACAATACAGCAAAAGCACAACTGCAGTATCATCTTTCACAAAAGACCAAAATACAGCACATTCGCCTTAAACAACACAGTAAACCACACCAGCAGTAGCAAAGCTTACTACATCATCCTTCATCAAGATAGACACACCTAGCTGATTTCCATTTGTAGGTCTCGGTTTTGACAACACAGCTGTGAAAGAGAACTCTTGCTTCTAATGTCCATTTAGCAAAAGTTAGGCCCTCCCCATTCGAACTGTTGACTTTTTTTGGACCAGCCTCTTTGAGCCATTGACTTGAGGATTAGTAAATTTAGTTTTGTCTCAGTCCAGTGTTTCACTCTCTCACCGAATGTGATTGGCTGTTGGCCATATCCTTCAGCCGCTAATTGATTGTGTGCATTACAATGCATTAGGGACTGTTTTACAAACCTCCTCCCCAGTTGTGCAAGCCTCTCACAGGCCCTCCCAGTGTTCATTTCTAACCCATCAAGTAGGACACCAAGACATTTTGTGGTGTTAGAATGGCCACAGTTTATTCTCATCATAAGTTGGCAGATAGTTAATTAACATGATGGCATTGGTCATTAATATGCTCAGTTCTTGCTTATGTTGCCCTACAGTGTAACACATTGCTACCAAATTTGTGGCCATGCATGGGATGCCAGTGCTGTATCTGCCAAGTGCTGACCACCTCTTACCACTTTGTCTGCCTTCAAGGGTCCCTGTCATAAGGCTTCCCAAGGACCTTGTGTAAAGATGAGGCGGAGGCAGGAAATTGTAGTTTGGGATTTATTCAGGAGAAGAGAGCCGTCCAGCATGAAGGGAAGACACAGCAGCTGCAACTGCCAAACAGGGAACACTGGGGAGGAATGCTCAGTACATGGAAACCCCATAGGTGACATCATAGAGTTCAGTGATGAAATGATAACAGGCATTACACAATACAGATCACCACACACCTCCCCCCTTTTTTAAAAAAAACAAAAAAAACAGAGTGAAACTACAGTGAAAAGTAAATCAGATATAATCACGAAATTTGTTAGGCCTAACAGTCATTCTTGAGCTTTTCCTTAACCCATTGTCAACATTGACATTGGGTGAAGGAGCAGTTGCACGTGAAGGATCTTTAGCAACACGAGAAGTGCTCCACCAATTGCCATTTGACAATTTGACAGCATTCTTGCGAACTTCCACAACTTGCTGAGAATCAAGAAACTTTGAAAAGCCCTTTTTAACAGTGACAGGATTCTTAATCCTGACCCAATCGCCAGCATGAATACTGTGAAAAGACTTCTTACCTAGTTCCACATTGCAAGGCAGTGAGCTGGAAGACTTTTTGTTGGCACAATCCCACACCTCTTCCAAATCACAACCCTTGTGGAGACTTTTGACCATCCAAAAGGGGAAAGCCTGGGAACAGGCTTTCCTTCCTCTCGTCAGTTCAAAAGGGGAAAAGCCCGTAGCAACATGTGGAGAAATCCTATAAGACCATATAAGATCTTTAACAGCTTGGAAAATACAGTTATTGGACCTGAAGGCAGCCTGCACACATTCAACAATAACTCTATTAAACCTCTCGGTTTTGCCATTGCTCTGGGGATGGTACAAAGGAGTTCTGGTATGTTTAATACAGCAATTATTTAAGAAAACACCCATTTCCTTAGAAATGAATTGAACCCCATTGTCAGTGAGAATATCTTCCGGACAACCCTCCCTCAGGAAGATTTTGCTCAAGCAATCAATAACACTCTTAGAATTGGGAACATTGATAGGTTCAACTTCGACCCACCTAGAGAGGTGATCAACAAGGACCAAGAAGTATTTGGAAGTATTGGGAAGAACATGAAATGGACCCAGGAAATCCAGACCAATTTTTTGCCAAGCTCTAACGGGTGGGGGAACAACAGAATCACAAACACCTTCCAAAATAAGGACTTTATCACTGGTGTTGCAGCGTGTACAGAGTTTGATAGCATCCACAATTTGATTGTCCATTCTTGGCCACCAGAAAATCGATCTGACATTTCTCTTGGTAATGGTGGCTCCTAGATGTCCAGAATGGGCATCAGCAATAATCTTCTCTCGGTAAACAAAAGGGGGAATACATTTATCACCCCTAACAATTTTGCCATTTTCCAAAAAAAGTTCTGAATTAATTTTCCAATATATCTGAAGTTCGGGAGAAAGAGATTTTTCCTTGGGCCAACCTTTTTGTATGAAGGAAATTACATCATTAAGTACAGCATCATTCTCAACAGCTTTAACCCAATCACTTTCAGCGAAAGAGATGGAATTTTGGGAAATGTTGGCCACAAAACATTCCTCAATCTCAGTTTCCCACTCATTTTCGTCAGGTTCTTATATGGGTAACCTGGACAAACAGTCTGCACGTTTGTTTTTACCCCCAGGAATGTAGATAACTTTGAAGTTGAATTCTAACAATTTAGTAGAAAGTCTAGCCAACCGTGCGGTTGTACGTTTGATATTTCTACCTGACAGAATGTCGACAAGAGGTCGATGGTTGGTTTGAAGAACAAATGGTCTACCCCATAAGTAAGATTTGAATTTCTCAACGCTCCAAGCGCAAGCCAGCAGTTCTTTTTCAATGACCGAATATTTTCTTTCAACAGGACGGAGAGTCCTGGAGGCAAACCCCACGGTAAATTCTTTACCATAAGCCAATTGTGAGAGGACAGCTCCTAAGCCATATTCACAGGCATCAACAGTGACAACAGTTTCTCTATTCCCATTGAAAGGCTGAAGGGCAGGAGCTTTAGTGATATGTTCTTTTATGAGCTGAAAGCCCTTTTCACACTCATCAGACCAGCTGAAGGTGGCACCCTTTTTCAGTAAAAGTCTGAAACATTCAGTGGTCTTGGCGTAATCTCTCATGAATTTTGAGTAGAACTCACAAAGACCGAGAAAGGACAAAAGTTGTTCTTTGTTAGAAGGGGCGGGAGCCTCAATAATACTCTTGACCAGACCTGGTCTGGGCTTGATGCCACACTCAGAAATGGTATGACCAAGATATTCTACCTCTCTGGTTTTGAATACGCACTTACTCTTTTGTAGAGTTACACCTCTTCGTTCCAGGATGTTAAAAACTTGGTCAATGACTAAGTTATGCTCGTTCTCAGTTTCAGTAAAAATAAGAATGTCATCCTGGAAGACGACTACGTTAGAGAGTTCCTCAAACATTTCGGACATGATTCGCTGGAAAACAGCGGCGGCAGAAGCCAACCCAAAAGGAAGGCGACGAAATTGGAAAACCCCATCAGGAGTTACGAAAGCGGTGAGGTGTCGTGAGAGAGGATGCAATTCAATCTGGTGGTAGGCCGCTTTTAGATCAAGTTTGGAAAACCAAGTAGATGAGCCTACTTTTGCTATCAAATCCTCAATGCAAGGAAGGGGAAAGCCATCGACCCAGATAGCTTCATTAAGACTGCGTAAATCCACACACATCCTAAGGTCACCAGACCTTTTCCTGGCAAGTACAATGAGAGAAAGCCATAATGTTGATTCTACTTTTTCAATAATTTCTTGTTCGCATAGTGATTTTAGGTGTTTGGACAAATCCTCTCTAATACTGAGTGGGACATTTCTGAGTTTGTGTTTAATCGGGGTAATACCATCTTTGACCTTGATAAAATGTTGGAAATTAGTGATCTTACCAAGGCGATCTTCAAAGATTTTTTCATATTTGCGCTCCCACAATTCGCCATTCAAAATGTTGCATACAGGGACAGAAGATGAAGAACAGGGAAGATTGCACCCTTCAATAAATACAGGGTTGGGTAAACCAGGTTTAATGGTAACACCAAATTCTGCCTGATGTATGAGACCTAGAACATTGATGCCTCGCTTGGCAACATAAACCTTCCCTTTAATAGATTTGCCAAAGATGGAAATTTCAGCCCAGAAATAACCTAAAAGGTTAATTCTGCTTCCTTCAAAGGCCACAGAAAGAACATCAGGGGGAAGTAAATACTTATCTTGCCAGAAATGAGAATATTTTTCATGGGAAACAATAGTGATGCGAGCACCGGTGTCTACAAGTAGTTGGACATGATGTTTTTCAATGATAGCGTCAACTTCAGGATCAGGAACAAGAAAAGTACGACTAACAATGTCATTGTCTTTCACCACAACTACATACTCCTGATTAGTTACATCACATTCTGAATATTCAGTTGAATGCTCAAGAGAATTTAAATCAGGGGAGGGATCATTCTCATTAATGACACAACGCACACTACCTCTTCTACCTCTCATACAGACCCTTGAGAAATGACCATTTTTGCCACATTGACTGCATTGTTGGTTGGCGGCAGGACAATTTTTGAAGTTGGAAACATGGTAAGAGGAACCACATCTAAAACAAAAAGTACTTTGACTGAATTGTCTATTAGGCATAAAGGGTCTTCTAGTACTGGTGTTTCCCATTCTTCTGAAATAACCACGAGAGTCACGAGGAATGAAATTAGAAGTCTTGGTAGGAGCAGGCGTTTTAGTGGAAACAGTACTAGAAATAGAAGTATTGGAGAGAGAAACTTCTAATTGTTTGGAATCTTCCAAGGATGTTTCAATACTTTTGGCTATGTCAATAGCCTTATCTTGAGAAGGGTCTTTGCAGGATAATAGTTTCCCTTGGATTTGTTTACAGGAACAGCGAGCAACAAGTTGATCCCTAATAAGTTGCGAGGTGAAATTGTCAAATTCGCATTTAGAAGCAAGTATTTTTAAGGCAGTAACAAAAGTGTCAATACTTTCTTCGGGTTTTTGAGCTCTGGTGAAAAATTTATAACGATGTACGACCATGTTTTTAGTCTTAACAAAGTACTTGTCCAATTTAGCTATAGCTATGTCGAATTCATCTGGAGCTTCACCAGTAGGTGGAACATAAGGAGGCAGGTGGTCAAAAACGTTCTGCCCCTCCACACCAAGATGATAATACATTAGACTCTTTTTTCTTTCTGCACGATACCTGAGACCATCGATTGCACCTAAGTAGGCCATGAAAGATCTCAACCAAAGCTTCCATTCAAGAGGAGGATCTCCAGGAGTCTGAAGAAATGGAGCAGGAGGAGATACGTTTTGCATTGTAAGATCTTCTATTTTTCCCTTTGGATTAAAAGGTTTAAGTTCAATGAAGCAAACAATAAAAAAAAATATTTATAGAAAAAGAGTAACTATTGTAAATACGGTAGCATAAATGTGTAAGTAATCTTTTGCCAAGTGCAAGATGCGTGCAGATGCTGTGCACATCAGTGTGCAGAAGCTGTGCACATCAGCGTGTAGAAGCTGTGCACGTCAGCGTGTCAAGTGCAAGATGCGTGCAGATGCTGTGCACATCAGCGTGCAGAAGCTGTGCACATCAGCGTGTATGCGTTGATATAGTAAACGTTGATATGGTAAGTATAGGCTGTGCGCATCAGCGCGAGAATGTAGTTTTTAAAAAAAAATATGAGTGTAAGAAGAAAGAAACTGTTTGCTGTGTGCTTGTTCTGCTGTGTGCTTGAGCTGTGCACATCAGCGTAGTGAATAAGTAAGGCGAAATATCAAAAGCTGTGTGCATCAGCGAAAGCAAAAGCTTGATGACTGATTGGCTGTGCACGGCAGAGATAATGAAGACTTGAGTGCGGCGATTGAAGTCTTAGTGACGTATGGAAGCTGAAAAGCAGAGCAAACACAATGAGGACTAGAGTAGAACAGACGAAGCCTTTGTGACGTGAAGACGTTGAAAGTCAGGAAGAACGTCGTGGTGACGCGGTGACAGGCAAAGAAGAGGAGCGTCTTGACGTGCAGGTTGTTATGGAGACCAGGATGTGTGATGCGTGATGGCGCTTGGTTGAGATGAGTAGGAAATTCTACTACGTCATCATTCTGAAGCGTAGCTTGAAGGGGGAAGAACAAGCGGTGAAGGCACACACAGCGCTGGCAGAGCAGGAGTGAAGGTAAAAAGGTCTTAAAAAAGACGGTGGAAAAGTATTGTAAAAATCAGCTGGTAGAAATAAGGTAGGCTGGCACAGGAAATGAAGCTGATAACACGCAGCCGAGTAACACACAGCTTGGTGGTACGCTTGGTAGCACGCAGAGAAGCTTGATTGGCAGAAATGGTAGCGGAGTAGGTTAAAAAGAAAAGAGTCTTGCGGCTGCGACGGCTCTCAATGGGTACAGCGCGTAAAAATATTTGTAAATGTACTCACATGAAAGTGGATCGTAAATAGAGAAAATGTCCTGAAATTCAAAACGCTTTGCTTGAAGAAGTTGTTCTGTAAGTTGAAACGACAGCTGAAGAACAGCTGACCATCCTCAGTCGCCAATGTAAAGATGAGGCGGAGGCAGGAAATTGTAGTTTGGGATTTATTCAGGAGAAGAGAGCCGTCCAGCATGAAGGGAAGACACAGCAGCTGCAACTGCCAAACAGGGAACACTGGGGAGGAATGCTCAGTACATGGAAACCCCATAGGTGACATCATAGAGTTCAGTGATGAAATGATAACAGGCATTACACAATACAGATCACCACACCTTGTCTTGGCAATTGTCTCAAGTGTCCCTGCCGTAAGGCATCCCAAGGACCTTGTTCCAGCAATTGCCCTTCTTACGTGCTTGTGTTCAGATATTTATTGTTAAACCTTGTGACTCCTGCCCCTTCCTTTCCCTGTCACCACAACACCTGCATTAACTGGTGTGGGGGAGTGGGATCAATTTCTTCCTACGACAATGTTGGGGACTGATTGTCCCGTTGCCTTTTGGCTGTGCTCGTAGACACACCCTTCTCTCCTGACTGGCCCCTGGGCCCTTTGAACCCAAATTTGTATTGGTCATCTGCTGACCCTTTGCCTTGGCACGCTGCCATGCCCTGCTGCTGCCATTCCCTTTGACCCCCTCATCGATGTGAGCATCTCATGGGCTCCCCTGTTGTGCATTTCTTTCCCGTCAAGTATGGATACCAAGGCATTTTGTGGTGTTAGGACGGCCGCAGATTATTCTCATCATAAGTTGGTACATAGTTAACACAATGGCATCGTTCATTAACACCTTAGCAGCTATGGTGCTCCAGTGCTGAACGTTCCATTGCGCAGGTGCAGTTGGACCGTCCAACGGCCGACGGCAGCACTCCCGAGGTAGTGGTGCCGTCGGCCGTTGGACTGGCGCAGCACTTATGAGGTTAATATGCTCACTTCTTGCTTATCTTGCACTACAATGTAACACATTATTCATAACAGGTTATACAGTGTACATATTTTCGTTATTGCATATGAATAACCATAACTTGCCTATTCCTGCAAGACTTCACCTTTACAGTCACAAAGTTTATTCAAGGTTGTCATAATTCACTTTCAACTGCAATGACAGCTCTACTTCAGTTGATTACTTGGTACAGCGGGTCTCAGCTTTGAGGCTTCCCTTGCTACCGAATGTATTACTTTCATGGCCCCATGGCCATGCTGGGCTGCAAGTACTCAGAGCTCACCGACTCTTACCCTTTTGTCCAGTAGTGGCTGGTGGTGGGAGTGCTATGAGGCGGAGTGGAGCAGGGTGGGGGGGATAGTAAACAACAGCATGCGACCGAACAGAGGTAAGTAAACAAATAAATAAATAAAACAAATTTCCTTGCGAGTGCTGCATTGCCAAATGCGATGCAGCGTGCACAACAAAATTCGTTTTATTGATTTATTTGTTTACCTACCTCCATTGGGCCGTATTCCATAGTTTACTACCTCCCACCCTGCTCCACCCCACCACGCCACGCCCCACTGCCCCGCAGCACTCCCACCACCGGCTGCTACTGCCTTTGTCTATCCTCAAGGGTCCCTGCCATGAGACATCCCAAGGACCTTGTCCGGACAATTGTCTCAAGTGTCCCTGCTGTGAGGCATCCTAAGGGCCTTGTTCGGGGAATGGCCCTTTTTACGTGCTTGTGTGCATATATTTATTGTTAAACCTTGTGAGTCCCCGCCAAACTGGAGGTGGTTTACCGACCTCCAACAGTTCCCCCAGACTAACAGAAAACCAGCAGCTCTAGTGTACCTACAATGTCCGGGAGGAACATGTCGATGTCCCAGCTAGCCAAATAACCTTGTCATCTGCCTACTTCTGGGGGAAACAACCGGTGGGAGTTCCCTGATTTTGGTGATCTCTAGCGACTCCATTCTCATCAAGAATAGTGAGTTTCCTGTCTTTGCCCTCCGGAAAGACCCCAATCAGAACGTGATTTTTCTAAGACTTGGCTTGTGACCAAAGCCGGGGTGGCAGGTTGGGGAAGGGGGGGAAATAAAAAAAGAATAATAAATAAAAAACACTTACCTTCTGCCTGCTGATTCCTGCAGCGTTGTTCCTCTCGGCTGACGACTGCCAGAAGGGAATGGGACCTCAGAGTAAAGGCTCCGCACCCAATCCAGTCACTGCTCTAACACGAGAGCAGCACCAGGATTGGTCTGAGCGGCCTCGTTTGCCGCTCAGATGGTGCATTGGAGTCTGTGCTGTTTTCCAGCCCGGCTGTGTACCCCAGCCAGTTGGAAAAACATAAGTGCGCATGTGTGTTTGGAAAGCCTCAGACGGACGGGCAAACACACATGCGCACTTATGAGTGCATTTTACTTCTATCTGACTTGCCGGGTCTGCCCCACATTATATTTTTGTATTGGGCTCAGTCAGCATTAATAAAATGATAACAACATTGCGTTATTATAATTGTATTTATTGTCTGCTGGCATGGGCTTTGAGGCGATGCTCCTCCGTCACTACGGAGGAGCCGTCCCTGTGAAGGTCCCACTGCTGTGAGAGCCTAGGCAGCCGCTTCCGTTAAAGATGCAATGGAAGATATTGTGGGGGGGTTCCGGGAACTGAAAGGTTAACTCACTGCCCACTGATGTTGATAAATTCTTCCTCCCGCCAGTGCGTAATGGTTTACCTAGGTGATCGATGGTCGGAGGTGGTTCAAGGCGATCCCTTGATCGTCCCTACGCGAAAGCGCATTATGCCTATAGATTCAGGCTCTTTTTTCTAAGGTGAATTGTGCCAGTCCTAAGGAGCTGCAAACTGAGCAATTAACTGCTGCCCCACGGCACCCTTTGCAAAAGATGGGAGACCCTCAGTCCGAATGAAAGCGAAGCTCTATTGACTCCCCCAACACTGGCCCTAGCACTCTATGGTTTTGAGTAGGAAAGACGAGAGGGGAGAGGAGTTGGCCTAACGGCTCGGGCGGTCGACCTCGAATCTGGGGAACCGGGTTCGAGTCTCGGCAATGACGCTGAACATCCTGTGATTCTGGGCAAATCACTTAATCTCTCTGTGCCTAACAAAAATGAATGTGTGTCCTCATGTAACGTAACTGGTGCTTTGTAAAGCACTCTAATACCCGATTAGGGTCAAGTTCGTGCTATATAAAACTCTGGGGAAAAAGAGCCCATGTACGAATGCTGAGGGCTGTACTCACTGTACCAGAGCAGTTTCCTGTGTAGAGACTCGTGTGCTTTGTAAGTACGAAACACAGTTTGAGGACGGCCATCTGAACTGTCATATTGTGGGTAAGCCACTCAAGCCATTGCTGCGAATGCACTTCCCGACACAACTCTTGTCACAAATCCTCCCCCATTTCTGGGTATTGTTCTGTGCTTATTATATCACCTCCTTCCTATGTACGCAGTCATGAGATTGGTGTTGGTATGTCTTGCAGATAACCCAACATTTTGAATGCCCATGCGCCGCCTTTGTTCCATGTAATTTAATCTCACGCGCATCACCCATTGAGTGGACAAACCGCCAGTGGGCTATTCAGGAGTGTCATTACACATTTTGTGCATCTCATCTGGGTGCATTTAAAATGAGGGCACCTCATGACCTCCTCGTGCCACTGATGGTGCCACCCTGCCCACATCCCTACATGACATCACAAGGGTCGAATGGAGACTCTGGACAGTTGCATGTCGAGTAAGTCTGACTCCACCCCAGCCTACTCGGCCTCTCAGAGACAGGCATGCCCAAGAATCTGGTCCGTTGGGGGGGGGGGGAGCTTGTTAGATCATGTTTTTTTAACACACTGCCACAACCAGAACTAATTATATGAAGACCAGCAGTAAACTGCCTCCATGTTGTTAGTGTCTGTCTGCAGATGTAAGAGGGTGTTGAATTACTGAGACTGCTTGAGGATGCTCTTGTGGAAAGCTCAATAGTATTCAAACGCGGGGTGG
Source organism: Lissotriton vulgaris (assembly GCF_964263255.1). Taxonomy (NCBI): domain Eukaryota; kingdom Metazoa; phylum Chordata; class Amphibia; order Caudata; family Salamandridae; genus Lissotriton; species Lissotriton vulgaris. The sequence continues at coordinate 1,144 of NW_028252546.1, read as the reverse complement.
CACCTGTGGCCCATTTAAGAGTTCCAGACAGGGTGAAAACCGTCTCTGATTGCCTAACATTGTTTTTTAAAAAAATATTTTCTTTTTATTGATGACAACATTAATGTGTTAAAATTGCAGTTGCAAAATACATTCAATTCAATGCATTTACAGTGAAACATGTTTTAACAGTATTATCTCTAGCGGTCATCATTGAAGGGACTGTACCTAAATAACGAGTTGTATTCTCTCTCTATACTCATGGCTGGGTGCTGTGTCGCTTGCGGGGGTTCATAAATATTCCCTCTTTATTCATTCCATTTTCCCCATAATTTTGGCCATTTCTTGGGGCAACCTCTTGACTCATATATGGTTCTTTCCATTACTATGCACCAGTCCATGTCTCTCTTCCATGCAGTCTGGCAGTGTTACGCCTGGGAACTATCAACCCCACCGCCACACAGGTTTTTTCTTTACCATTAAAGACTGTAGGCCCCTAAACATTCAGAAGAAATAGTTTTATCCTGGGTTCTATCTGCGCCCCCAGCAGCTCTGCCATACACTGGGTCACCTTTTCCCAATAGCGTGAGCACACTCTCAGATGATGTGAATGAAAGTTCCCTCCTGCTCTCACCTCCTCCCACACTCGGAGTTGTCTCCAGGGCCGGACTGGCCGTTGCGGGCACCGGGCAGCCGGTTTAGGGCCCGTGGGGCCGTTTTCGTTACAGGGCCATTCATGCAGCTAGCTGCAAAATCGGCCCTGTAACAAAATCGGCCGAAAACCGGCCCGGCAAAGAGCTCGGTCGCACCCCCAACCGAGCACTTTGCCGGGGCCGGTTTTGGTTCCCAGTCCGGCCCTGGTTGTCTCTGTAACCCATCTTTACCAGAGAGGTACATGATAGATATGTTCTATGTAGCACCTTGAGCGGTACCAACCTTAATCTCGGGGAGATCGCATTCTCCCAAGGGGATGCCAAAGCCTCTTGCCAGTCATCATCCTCCAAGCCCACAACGTCTTCCTCCCAATGTTTGCAGAGTTGTAGGAGGGGGTCAGGCATGTTGTTGATTAACTTCCGGTATGTCAAAGAGATTGCTTTGTTAGGCAGGTTTTCTTCAAGGATCCTGTCCTTGAGATGGGAAAACTCAGGGCGCGTCTGCCCCTTCA
>NW_028252545.1:0-50663 GCF_964263255.1 Lissotriton vulgaris | reverse complement strand
GTGTTCGTCGGACATGTATTAATAAAGTTTTTTTTAAAAATCGAAAAAAGTGCAAAAACAAATGTTTTCACGTGTATAATGGTGGGAGTGTGGAGTGGGGTGTAAACTATACATCATGGACAAACTTTGTCCAATAAATCTCTGTAGAGGAGAGAAATTGTATGTACACAAAAGGGCTGTCGGGGCACATGAAAAAATGTGATGTAAACAAGTCATGGCTTCAGCATACATTTCAATTCTGTAGTGGAGAAAAACAATGAGTGTAATACATATAGTAAGATTTGTCTTATAAGAGCATGATTAGTTAGAGGAAACAACTGTACTCCATCCTGTCATTCAGTCCTTTTGGATGACAAGCATCAAGCATTTTGATCCAAAAACATTCGCGCTGTAGTAGTCTCTTCCTGTTGTCAAACCCCTGTCTCACAGGTACAATCTCCAAAACCAAGAATCTCAGTTGACTCACGTTGTGTTGATGTGAAGTAAAATGTGCAGCGAGTGGCGATTTCAATATTCTGTTCCGGATAGTACTCTTGTGTTCGGTTATACGAACCTTTATTTTTCTTTCGGTTTTGCCCACATATGGGAGGCCGCATGGGCATTTTAGTAGGTACACCAGGTTCATTGAGTCGCATGTAGCATTCGTATATAGTTTGATGATTTTACCTGATGTTGGGTGATTTATTGTATTGCCTTTAATCACATTATGACAGTGGCTGCAATTCAGACATGGTTTTGTGCCTGTATAAGTCATGGTGGATTGTCATGGAGAAACTTCCAGTAAATGTTTTATGTTTTTAGACCGTTAGTAAGCGAACAGTGGTGTGTGGTTAAAGATACCTCCAAAGTCTGGTTCCTGTTGTACCATCTGCCAATTTTTTAAGATGATTGCTTTAATTGCAGTACTTCTACTTGAGAATTTGGATACAAACACTGGTCTTTGAGTGCTTTCTTGGCTCTTATGTGTTGATAATAGATCCATCCGGTTCTTAGCCTGAATCCGTTCTTTGGCACTGTCCTCTTTTATAGAGGAACATCAGCTACTTCAGGTGTGGCAGGCTGGTTTTAGGGCTCACCACAGCACTGAGCTGGTGATGTTGGCTGTGCTCAATGAGCTTAGAGCTAGTGCCGATAACAAAGATTCGAGTGCCCTGATTTTGTTAGATCTGTCAGCGGCGTCCGATACGGTCAAACACAACTGTCTCGGATTGCCAATATGGGCATCTGCGGGTTGGCTCTCCAGTGGATTGAGTCCTTTTTAGGTCTCGCTGGTACTGCATCCGAAGGATGCGTCCAGCTGGAGACGTATAGCCGCCAGTCTGGGGGAATTAGGGACAAGAGGGTGTTACGAGCTTTTCTGCCGGATTTGGGTGCGCGAACGCGCACGTTCCGTCCCGTGCCGTGCACATCCCTCCGATGTCTTGAAGTTGGCACACATGCGCGCGCATATACACACACAGACAGACAGACACTCGCTCACACTCCCCCCCCACAGTCATCGGCCTCTTTTAAACACACACACACACACGCATACACATACGCATACACACAGACTCCAAGACACATACACACACGCATGCTCACACACATACACAGCCCCCCGCCGCCGCACGCGCACACACACATGCCCCCCGCCCTCGCAGCTCAGCAACAAGGCGAAGCCCCACTCACCGGCTTCCTTGGTGTGGCGGCTCTCCTCTCATCGGCAGCTGCAGGGCCCGGCAGCAGGACTCTTCCTCCCTCCTTTGGGCCCGGGGCGCAGGGTAGGCTCCTGCCTGCTCCGGTGCTCAAAACAGCAGCGGCTCTTCCGTGGGAGGCGGGGTAGGCTCCCGCCCTCCTGCTTCCGGTTTCCAGTTGTCCCGCCCGGCCTGCCTGACTTCCTGGTCGCAGGCCGGTGGCGATGTTCGGTTTGTACCGGGCTGCGGCGGTGATGCGGGGGTACACACGAGGGGTAGGCTCCCTCCAGAATTTAATTACTTAAGGCGCCACGGCGGCTGCAAATTATGGGGCAGTGGCGCTTTTGCTCGCACATGATGGCCCGGCCACACACTGCTCAGTGCTGTAGGCCATTGTAATCAGGCCGCCGTAGCATTCATTCTTCAGTTAGAATTTCCGAGCCGGCAGGGGGAATAAGTGCAGTGGACGGGTTAATGGAGAGCCATGACTGACCGGCGTCACTGTCGGTTTACAGCGCCGGCTGCCAGGACTCCGTGAGGACAGCAGCAGCAGCCTGTACAGAAGTCTGCCGTAGGGGTAGCTCACTCGTGGCATGAGCACCCAGCAGCCCAATTGCAATGCGAGTCACCGACGTGCCAATCACGCTTCTGGGTGAAAACCATCACTGTAAGTAGACAGTAGTTTCAGCCACTTACCACCCTGTTTGTCGGTGTTAACCACCAGTGTCACACACTTCGCAGATTGGCCTCAGATAGACAGAATGACGCCGGGCGGCATGTTTGTTTTTCATTGCAGCGCCGCCATCCGCAGTCTTTGTGCCATCTGACCCGACCCTTACAGTGTTGTGGGGAGGGTCATGGTGGAGGGTATTGGTTTGCAGCCTGCTGGGCCCATGCCTTCCTAAGCCCCCACAGATTTACCTCAGATTGTTGTAAAAAAACGCTTCAATACTCTTGCCCTCCGATCACATATTGTTTCAGGAACGGGGGCACAGCGTTTGTTTATTCTCCCGATCCCGGGCCTTTTTCGGTTAGCAGACAGTACAAGCGTTTAAGTGTGACCTTGACCAGCCCAAGCTGTCAACAGCCCCAGTCGAGGCTTGTGACATATGTACTGTAGAACCTGGGAGACAATACAACCCAGCGTGAGGATGTGGCCAGCCAGCTGCAACAATTTGGTTGGGAGCAGTGATAAATGTGCAGCGTGTTCACTGGCAGATGGCAGCTACGTTTTTCAGAGATCTCAAAACTGCTGTCATTAATTTAGGTAATGGGTATCAATTGTGAAACTGAATTGAAATGCCAAACTAGTGTAACATTTTTTTACAACAAAATGTATTTCTAACTTACAGATCAAAAGGGTATATAAAGGCCGACACTGAGATAAGACAGCTGTTATTTGGTATAGATTACCAGCTGAATTTTATTAGATGCTACTAAAAGATTTTACAGGAAGGTATGGTTGGAAAGGGTCATGGCAACTTCACAAATCACGTCAGGTGTGAGTGGTGTATTTAATCCAGGTACCACACTGCACTTACTAAAAAAAATTTTTTCGTTTTGTACAATACATTTTCTTAAACCACTGCCCTTTATAAGGTATCACTAAAGGTGTTGCACAGGATATGTGAAAATCATTTATACCTGTCTTGAAAACATAGAAATGTTACTCATGTGTACTAAAAACTTGGCAGCTATGTTTGGGCCGCGCTGGTGATAGTCGGGTGACACTAGTCAGTGGGGACGGAGATAGTGTCACTCACAGTCATTGAAATGTCACTCATAATTACACTGAAATTATGAATATGTCACACATAGCAATCTGAAACCTTGGCAGCTATGGCGCTAGGCAGGTGAATACAGCGCTCCCAAGCGCTATAAAACTTGTCGCTTCAGAGCCCCCACATCCTAAAAATCTCACCACACACTGGAAGGGAGCAGGCTCTGGGGTCATCGGTCTAAAGCACTTTTCTAGTAAAAAGATTATTCCACACAAACTGTCATCCAGAGACCCAGTACCCCTGATACTCTCCTGCAGCACTCTCACCACAGTGAGACTCGTGTGAAACCAATGACGTGTCAGAGGGAGAATGACACCAAAGGATGAAAGGCAGAGGCTGCCCAGCAGAGATGTGAACCTATAATCTGCAGAGAAACACACACACACACACACATACATACATATATACACACATACATACACACACACACATACATACACACACACATACGTACATACAAACACACACAAACAAACCCAAACACATAAACACACGCACACACACATACATATATGCACACGCACGCATGCACACAAAGTCACTGAAAAAAAGGACAAATTAACACTAGGTATCAATTACATTAAACAATGTTCCATGTGTAGCGCTTAACACAAAAACGAATGGATAGCCCTGACAACTATCCAACACTGCCAGCTCTTTCCTGTATACCGAGCATATTGTATAATGCTATTAAAACAGAGACTTTTTAGGTCAATCCTGAGCAGCGCATGTGCTGCTCTTCAAAGCACGCTGTATTCAGGTATGGACTTGCTAAATGTGTAGCGCTTAAGACAAAAACGAATGAATAGCCCCTGACAATTATCCAACACTGCCAGCTCTTTCCTGTATACCCGAGCATATTGTATAATGCTATTAAAACAGAGACTTTTTAGGTCGATCCTGAGCAGCGCATGTGCTGCTCTTCGAAGCACGCTGTATTCAGGTATGGACTTGCTAAGATAAGCTTGCAGTTTTGTCCTACCGCTGAAGGTTGGTAGGTTGGGGAAGAAGTGTCTGGGGCGTCCTTTAAACAAGCATTTGCAATGCAATAGGTCTCACTTTTGCGAAAGTTTAAGCTATTAGCATTGTAAATGGCAATGCCTTTTATTTATGTTTTGAAAGCAAAAACATAAATAAAAGGCATTGCCATTTGCAATGCCAATAGCTCTAACTTTAATAATGCGAGACCTATTGCATTGCAAATGCTTGTTGTTAGGGAGGTCGCAAAGGGTCCAACTGGCTGAGAAGATGTCTAATAGTGGCACCCAGGGCTCAGGGCTCAGCCTGTACCCTCTCCTTTTTAATGTGTAACTCCAGCCATTGGTGGCCACCCTGGCCTGCACGGACTGTCAAGTCTTTGACTACGCGGATGGCACCCAACTTATTCTGCAGATCAATAACTCCCAGCATGCCCACACCTGCGTGCAAAATATTCTTAGACACATTGTGAGTTGGATGACAGCCAACTCGTTAAAAGTTAATCCAGACAAAATGGAGGTTCTTGTAATCTCCTCAAAAAGTAACCCTGGGAATGACCTCTTTTGGCCACAAGAGCTCCGCATCGCTCCTACACCAGTTTCCATCGTAAAAAACCTGGGCATTAAGGTTGATGCCAACCTCTCCTTGACCAATCAAGTCCCCTCTGTTGTCGGCACTTGTCTGGGCTTAATGAGACAGTTGCAGAACCTGGCTCCCCTGCTCTTACCCACCACTCTACAGATGATCGTTTCGTCCAGGCTAGACTATGGCAATGTCTTATATATTGGTCTCCCTGGGAAACTGGTCCACAAGCTGCAGGTGACCATGAATGATGCAGCCAGGCTGATTTTTAGGCTCCTTGAAGGTCTCACATTACCGCTTGGCTGCGCAGGTTGCCCTGGCTACTGGTCAAACAGAGAGCAAAGTTCAAGGGCCTCTGTATTTCCCATAAAGCCATCTATGGGCAGGCCCCAGCTTACATCAAGGAGTGCCTGGTGAACTATGTGCCGGGACGCATACTTCGATCGTCCGAGGCAGGCCTCCTGGCCTTCTCAGGCATCAAACCTGCATCTAAAGGCGGCAAAGCGTTCTCTGTTTTAATTCCTCAACTCTGGAACCAACTGCCTGAGAACCTCCGTAAGGAACCCGCCCTTCTTCTTTTTAGGAAACATCTCAAGACACTTCTGTTTAGGGAGGCACTGGACACAGTCTAACTCCTCCGTGTAGGTGCCAGGACTTTGGTTTTTCTCAACAAGCACTTTGAGGCCTGCAGGTGATTATGCGCTATACAAATAGAAGTTAAAACAACATACCATAACAATCAAAAAGTATTATTAAAATTATAGTCATGCACCTGACACTCACACACAGTACAGAACACTACTTTCTCTTATTCTGCTAGGCACAGTTCCCTGAAGAGACGGACTTGACCCTGTAATAAAGTATCCCACCCCTGCTAACTGTGTGTCAACAAGCCGTTGCTCTTGCGACTAAGGCTTCTTTGATTGGATGCCTCCTCCCCTGCCATATTGCATGCAGATGTCCCTATCAAGGAGGCATTAACAGCCTGAAATTGCAAATGTCACCTGTTATTGACCCCTTAACTTGTTCCGAATAAAGCACCCTATCTCCACTGGTGGTTTAATTGTGCAATAATTGAGGTTGTGAGTCCATCTGCTAATGGCTGATGTTCAGTTTTTTTGGATTAGTTCAACTCAATATGTTCTTTCCTCTCTGCCAGGCACTGGACTGCCTCTGTCACTGATTTTATGGCATCAGTTTATGTTCTCCGAAGGGAAGCATTTGGTAGAGACCAAATACTTTCCTTCAGAGAACATAATCAGATGTGAAATTTTTGCTCATGGCCAACATTTCCCTAGTACTGACTGCTCATGGCAGGCAGTTGTTGTTTCTCGACCTTCACCAAGGGCCCTTCCTGGATCCAGAATTCCTCCTCAGCAGGGATGCCACCCTGAACCTCACATGCATGCAGCCATTGCCCCTCACCCATTATGGATCTTCAATGCTCACTAGCTGTGGCTGTGCTTGTGGAGATAGGTCAGTCGCAGGTTCTGAGATTTTGTTTTAATGGAAGGCGAAGTCCTGCAGTGCTGGTGTGCCTGTTTCCTCATCATCCATGTCGAGTAGATGGGATTTGTATTTTGCATTAGGTAGATGGCAACAGACAAGCAAAGGTCAGAATTTGTATGTGTTGTTTGCAAAAAATGCTCATTAGTGAGGCGTTACATTTACCGTTTGCCTCAGCCTAACATGTGACCTACCCTTCTCTGGTCTGAATTTCTGAAAGACATACAGGTCAATTTTATTTATTTATTTATGTTTGTGTTTTATAGAGGGCAAACTTGACCTCTGAAGGTATCAGAGCGCTTTATATGGTATACAGTGATAAACAAACAAAATGTTTACAGTGCAGAAATATACAAGATCAACTTGTAGTGTTACAATCACTATGATAGTCTGTAATAGCACAAGGACCCATATGATCTCGGCATGAGGAGTTGGTGATCTGGGAAATCGGTAGTCTTGGATTAGTCAGGCAATGCGGTGGTTGCGGGTAGGCCTTAGACGAGGAATTTACCCATGAGGAAGGTTTTGGCATCGTTTTTGAAACGTGCTAGAGAAGGAATTCTTCTGATGGCAGGTGGGAGAGAGTTCCAAATTCTTGGTGCAACTCCGGCGAATGCCCTGTTGTAGGTATTTTTTTCTGAAAGGAGGCGGGTTGGAGTAGGAGGTTTCTAGCAGACCGGGAGCTCCTGCTTCCTCCTGATATCACTCATTTCTGTGACAGATAGGCTGGGGAGTTTGTGTATAGGGCCTTGTGTGTAATGCATGCAAGTTTCAGCTGAATTCTGGCCTCTAGAGGGAGCCAGTTCAGTGCTTTCATGTGTGGCGAGATGTGGTCGAACTTCCTGGTGCCTGTAAGTAGTCTGGCGGCCACGTTGAGGCAGGCTTTTAGAGGCGCTAAGGAGATCTTGGGCAGTCCAGTGATGGTGGAACAGCCATATTCCAGTCTGGACATGACTAGTGCTTGAACTGCCATTTTTAAGTCAGGAGCATCCATGAAAGGTTTCAGCTTCCAAAGGTAGCTCAAGTGGAATCTGGCAGCTTTAGCCATTGAGTTAATGTGGTCTCACTCATTCAGGTTGCAGTGGAGGATTATGCCCAGGGATTTGGCAGAATCCACAGTGGGCAGTTCAGGGCTGTGATGGCCTTGATCCACCTTTGAATCTCCAGGTTGGCTTTTGAAGGGGAGATTAAGAGAAATTCAGGTTTTTTTGCATTAAGTTTGAGTTGGTTATTGGTTAGCCATTGGACGGTCAGTTTCAGGGTCTCATTCAGGCAGAGGATCTCCTTGAGCAAAGAGATATTGATGTATATTTGGGTATCGTCCGCATACATATGGTAGGAGATGTTGGTAGTACAGAGAACTTCAGTGAGTGGCTCTAGGTAAAGATTAAAGAGGGTGGGGGACAGGGTTGAGACTTGGGGACTCCGACCGTGACCGGGGTGCAAACTGATAGGTTGCCGTTAATGAGGAATATCTGAGAGCAGTTGTGGAGGAAGGACCTGAACCATTCTAGTACCACGACATCCAAACCCATCCTGAATTTGATGCGTTCAAGTAGTTTTTCATTGTTGACTGTATCGAAGGTGGAGGATAGGTCAAGGAGGATTAAAAGGGAGGTTTTGCCTTGCTGTAGAGCTTGGAGGGCATCATCCACGATGTGGAGCATAGCAGTTTCAGTGCTGTGCCCTGGTCTGAATCCAGATTGAAAGTCTTCAAGTAGGTGGAAGTTGATGATGTGCTAACTTAGTTGCTGTTGTACACACTTCTCCAAAACTTTGGCTAAAAGCGGGATATTGGAGATCGGTCCGAAATTGTCTGGGGAGGCTTGGTTCAGTGAAGGTTTGTTCAAAATGGCGAGGACTTGGCCGGCTTTCAAAGGGTCCGGGATCAAGCCCTGCTGGAGAGAGGCATTGATGATTGTAGTCCAGCAAGGAACGATGCATTGGGAGGCAGCATTGAGGCAGTTGGAGGGTAGCGGGTCGTTGAAGTGGTTATTTGGCTGTAAGGTAGAGAGGATTTTTGAGATAGTATCTTCATTATTGTATTCAAAGTCATTCCAGTGGGCTTGGTTTTTAGGCGGGGCCAGGACGGTTGGTGCGGGAGAATGGGGCAGGACAGGAAGGGGTTGGGAGTAGGTGGTGTTACTGAGTTCAATTCCTATTGCCAAAATGTTATCAGCGAAGAAAGAGGAGAATTCATCTGACAATATTAGCGATTTGGGGGATTCTTTCAGTGTTTTTGCCAGTCTATTCGATTGGAGTTGGACCAGTTCGAAGAGCTTTTGGGGTCTATTCTTGGCGTTCCCCAGTTCCGATCTGAAATATTCTCTTTTGCAATTGAGGATGTGCTTCTTATAGGCATTTCTCACCTGACGGAGGAGTTTTAGATGCGTGGCAGAGGGGTGTTGTCTCCAGATTCTTTCAGATTGCCGTAGGGATCTCCTCTCCATATTGAGGAAGCCAGTGAACCACGGGTTTCTGTCTTTGATTTGAGTTCTTTTTAGTTTAAAGGGGGCAAGGTTGTCCAGAATGTTTGAGATGGATGACGAGTAATGCTCATTGAGGTCCCTGACCATGGTTATGTGCGAAGTGGGGAAGGTGGGATTTGCAACGGGCCTCTAGTCTCATCAGATCGAGGTTCTTAGTATCTCTGGTCCAATGTTTGGGAATCACTGGTTGAGACGACTTTGTCTTGCGGGTCCCGGGTAAAAGGAAAGAGATGGATTGATAGTCATACCAGTCACAGGGATCTATGGAGATAAGCTTGACTGCGGAGTCCTCTGAGATGATCCAGTCGAGGATGGCCCCTTTTGAATGGGTTGGCGGTGAGCAGGCTTGAGCAGGGCTAGGTCGCTTAGGAGCACTTTGATGGTGTTGACGTGGGGATCTTTAGTGTTGTTCCAGTGCAGGTTGAAATCACCCAAGAAAACCTCTGTGGCATTGGAGGAAATCTTTCTTGTCATGATTTCCAAGAGGTGATCACTGAAAGAGTCGTTGGAACCTGGGGGTTGCTAACAAATTTGCAAGTTACAAATGTGTAATGAGTTGCTGCAGATGGAGAGTGCGAGGTATTCGCAGGAGTCAGTGGAGACCGTTGAGAGTTCTGTGACAAGCAGGGAGGATCAGTAGATACAGGCAATGCCTCCTCCTTTCTTGTTGGAGTGTCTGTCCAGTCTGGCGATGTAGTAATTAGGCGAGATTAATAAATCCAGGCAGGGGCAAGAGTATTCGTTTAGCCAAGATTCAGTTAGTATGGCTAAGTCTATGTTTTTGTCCAGTACGAGTTCAGCAATATCAGGGGCATATTTGACTGCTGAACGGCAGTTGATTAATAGACCAGATAGGGGGGTGTCTGGAGGAGTGTCAGGAGTCTGGGCAGATAGAAATACAGGCGCAAGGTTGCTTTTTACCACACTTATGTTATGGAGGGTGGCTAGCCTGTTAGGGTTGATGGGGACTGTGCTGATGGGGTGTTCAGGACACGTATCTAGCAGAAGGGGGATGGCTGGGCCAGAGTTGTGGTCTAGGAGGATGGCTAGGATTTCGCTTCCTGTGAGGTCTAGGGGATAGGAAGAGGCAGTAGGAGCGTTGTAGGAGAGTGCAAGAGTGTGGGATTCCTCCTCAGAGAGGAGGCAGGGCGGTTTGCGTGGGCGAAGATGTCTCGGGTGCAGCGGGAGAGGGTGCTTAGGTGGATGCATTGGTTTCACCCTGGCATTGTGGTGTAGTGAGAATTGCTCTCTTGCTATAGGACATTGTTATTCAACTGCCTGTTCATTGTAGTCCCAGGAAGCACTAGAGTTACAGAATTCTTCAGAATGGATTACAACTAAAGTACACAGTTTTTCGTTTTTACTTATTTTTTACAGATAAATATAGACAGAAAACCATTTATTTCTTGTCTGTATTAAATTTCAAATGTGGATAAAAACAGACATTGGGTGTTTTTTGACTGATTCTAATTACCATGACTGCCAGACAAATAACTGTGTGGATTGATAGATAAGGGGGTTAAAAAAAGGAATTTTAGTAAAGAGGCTTAGACAGCAGTAGCTATGTGCAAGGCTGAAACTGAAATGTGCATATTTTGATTTAACTTCTGCGAGTGCACATATCACTGAAACCTGGCAGGTATTCAAGCAAGACTGCATATTTTTGGGTTAAATAAATGTGGAAATATACAAGTTTCAGATTTATTTTTTTCACAAAACCCATAATAAATGTGGATAAATACAGATAATGTTGACAAAAAATAAATATGGATAAATAGAAACGGAAATGTCAAACAAATAATTACCATAAAACCGGGAGCCCTAATTACAACATATCTGTTGTGATACTGTTGTTCTTTCATAAAGAAAACTACGGGGCATATTAGCAAGGTCCTGCGATAATTATTTCGCAGATAGCGTTCTATCAGCAACGCTTATCTCCCAAGCAATAGGAATCCATGGGTTAGCTGGAAAACAGTGTGATTATCGCTGGAATTCCAGCGATAGTCACACTGCTACCAGCGAAACCATGCTGATAGGGCATGGTGATCTTAGCCATGTAATGCACCTCCCATTGGATTACATGGCTACGTCAGGTCACAAGATGGCATTAGGAAGGTAGCGTTAACAGTGGTTAGCGCTACCTTTCTTAACACTCTGCTTGTTAGCGTGCAGCTTGATAATTGGAGAAATGTCGGTTTGCGACATTTCTCCAGTTATTTCGGCACGGAACGCCCACTTTGCATCGCATTGGAGATGCAAACCTGGGTGTGTTGAAAGGGGCGCTAAATCAGCAAAACACCCGATAGCGTGTCTTTGCTGATAAGACGATTAAATTATCACCGCTTTTCGGCCAAAAACGGCTGCAAAAGCGGCAATAATTTCATATTGCCGCCTTGGTAATATGCCCCTACATGAGTTACACAAAACGTCCGTTTACAATGCATTACTTTGACAAAAAGGTTAAATTGGCCTTGAACAGGGGCTGGCTTACCCGTTGAAGGGTCTAGTTTTACACGCTAGCGCTAATAGGTTTATGTTTGAACCTCCTCGAACTACCACTGATACAGAGAAGCTCTAAATATGATTTGCTGTCGATACAGGGGGAGGTACTTAGCTTTACATCACCCTCCCGTCCAATATACCTTTTACAGGTGCACCGACAGCCTCTAATTTGCGTGTGCCTGCAATCTTCTGACACTTTCCTCAGCACCTCCACGGGCGGTATGATTTCTTCACTGCATTCACATACCTTTGGATCCTGTGCCTTATTTATTATGTGCACATACATGTAGAAATCTTTCCCTAAATGTTCTGGAATGCACTACAACACATTTCTCTGCCCGATACCCAGCTTGTCATCAGAAAGTGATATCTTTTTCCATTCTAGTCATGCTGCACATTGAACTGGCATCAAGCCATCAGGTAAGTGGGGGATGCAGGGAGATTTCCAGGCCATTGCTGTACGATGTTTTGCAGGTACCAGGCAATGCCTAGAAACCTGTATATTTTTTGTGCAAACGTGGTATGCTTCACAATGACTCAGTAGGCACCGGGTGGGATCCGCGGTGATCGGTCTGCCTACTTTCTTTGTTAAATGCAATGACACCCCATGCCTATAACTTGTGGGCAAAGCCACACCATGTGGAAAACATCTGCACCCATTTCCATACACCTTGGGCAACTATTCATGTGAGCCGGGTAGGGGTCAAACGTGCTTGGTGTAGGTAATTGAACTGAGACCCTTTGACTGTTGTTAGATGGCATTTCCACTGGGTGTCTGACAGCTCTTGTCCTGTATCATCTCCCCTTTTTAGGTCTCGCATAGGGCAGCGCATGCGTTGTCTCTACAAGGCATTAAGTAGTTAGTATTAGTGGTGAAACTCCACCCATTGCGTTTTATATGTTTTTTAGCTTGCCATTGGTTAAATCTGGCATTGCTCTTTCTATGTGGCTATTTAATTAGCTGGTGGTCCCAAACCTCTCTTCCGTTTTGCTTCCATTGTGCAGGAAGCAGCATCGACCAACTACCGTTTACTTCTGCTCCTGGCTGTTATCTATACATTTAGGGACTACTTCTCCCTAAATTGAACTTTCAAAGCAGGAACAATGGAAGCCCTCGTCATGACTCTGCACGAGCCCTCGAGCTCTCTCTTACAGTAACTCCCCTTCTTTTTTTTAAACTGCTTTGCTGCCCCGTGCCGTGCCTTTCAAGTGCTCAACATGCCATGCCCGCTTTCACTTTTAAAGCAGGGACAATGGTGGCCCTCTTCATGACTCTGCACCAGCCCTCGCGCTCTCTCTTACAGTAACTCCCCTTCTTTTTTGAAACTGCTTTGCCGCACCATGCCGTGCCTTTCATTTGCATTTCATATGTGCACCGCAGTGATTTTGAGATCAATGGTGTCTGTGTCCCTCTTGCTTTAGCCCCGACCTTCGCTCCTCATGGCGTGCCTTTTACTTGCATTTATTAATTGGGCTGCAGTGATTTTAGGCTTGAGGGTGTCTTTTTCTGTGCTGTTTTAGCCCCGCCCTTCCATTTCCCATGTTGGCCAAACCATCCCTTAGTCCGTCCCCGCCTCTGCAGCACACATGGCGCTGCAGGGCACAGCAAGAAGCTCAGCCCATAGCTGCATGTATGTCGAGAAAAACATTTCTTGGGACCCGCCGCCAATCACAGCACCTCGTGGGTGCCTCACTTTCAGATTCACTTGGGCGCCACGCTTAATATTTTAGCTGGCGCCCGCTGTCCCACACCAAAATATGGGTCACGAAGGAGCCCAGACGCTCACGTAACATGTAGAGAGTGCAGTTAATAGCCTACCGACCCTCCTTGGCCTGGAGCCGTACGTTACACCCGCTCGCAGCTGCTGCACTCATTCACAGCTGGTGTACAGTTCTCTATCCACCATCTTCAGGGTTTCTAACATGCAGGTCATGGCGGAAACTGACACGGAAAATGTTAGCTGGCCCCAGAAACGTACGGAAAAGCTCCTGGTGGTTTTAGGCCATTTACTTTTTATTCAGCTAAAACAGTCCCACTTTTTTTTTTTTTACTCTGAACAAAAAGTTCAGTATTTACTCTTTAACCAGAGCACCGGCTCGGAAAAACCTTCAGAGCCACTATGACTTCCTTTGAAGCACAAAGATCCCCACTAAGTAGACAGAGATTCTCTAAATATGGCAGATGGTGCCCGCCCACACCTTACCTCTGTCTGGGTCTCACTAAGGCCTGAGTTCTTTTTTTGATAAAGAGTTTACAGTAGCATGGGTTCTGGATTACAAAACTATAATGCTTTGTTCAGTCAATGATGGTAACACATATACAGGTATTTACATCAATAACATATAAGTATTCATGTTTAAAACAAAAAACACAAATTCATAATCATTCGCTAGCCGAACATCGATGCTGCTAAAATGGAAATAGTGTAACTGCTGCTAGGTTTATGATCAATCGGGTTTTGGGCTGGTTTTGTGCTATGAAAATGAGTTATAGGCAAACTCCGCTATTGACCGGCGCCACCCGCACCTTGGGGCGCGGCGCCCTAAGTGGCATCTCAAGCAGGAGCCAGTCTGTTTTCTCTTTTCTGTAGGTGGACGGAAGTGAGGGGGCCCGGGCCTTGCTGACGTCATGCAACTATAAAAGCAGCGGGAGAGGTCTGGGAAACCTTCTTTGTCCCTTTCAACAGCTCCCAAAGCAGCAGACCAGCGGCAATTTTTCCAAGATTCGGCGTTCCGGTTTCTACATGTTCGAATGCGGGTTAGTGGTCTGGCCGCTGCTTAGGAGATTTGCGAGGGGCCTCATAGCCTAGTGATATTTTGATGGGTTTAGGAAGGGGAGGGAAGACTCAGTTCTTTCCCGTGTAATGTGGGGTGAGGGGCGCCGCGCCGCGCGGAGCGGTTGGTGCCAGGTAGAAGCCATGAATGAAAATATATGTATGGATACTTGGTGCGTCAGCCGGGTGTTGCCCAAAGCCATACAAGATTTAATAATATAAAGTACTCTTTTTTACAAAGTGTGTTTGGCTATTAACTCTGTTATTGATAGCATTTACACTTTTAGACCTATAGAGAAGGGTAGGAATATTACAGTGGCTGGAATATATTGTTCTATTTTTTTTTTTTTTTTTTTTTTTATTGCAGAATTAGAAACCAGTTCACAAAATAGATCAACCAGTTCACTTATGATATCACCAAGCATAGATAAAATTACAGTAAATTCGTACACAGCCAATTAGCCCACAACCCGAAGGCCGGGCGGAGCATCGAGTCGTATACACAGCAAAGGCGTCACAGTGGTCACCCCATAGGGGTTTCTGGTTAATAACATCATTTAGTATCTGAATTTTACCCCCCTAAACTCCCACCCCCCCTCCACACCAGCCAGCATGCTCCGGAGTCCTGTGTGAGTGACACCAGCGTTGAAACACCTGGTCCTGCTCATACCTGTCAGTGGATTTCTATGGTGTCAGTCCAGGGTATATCTATTGTTGCCCTCGGCAACCTGCTTAACCCCTCTCGGGGACCCACTGCCGTGTGCCCAGCCCTAGGTTCAACTTCTGTATCTTCCATAACCTTGCCTCGGTGCCTAACAACCCTCCCCAAACCATCCCCTCCTCCCTCCTCCCCTCCCAACTGCTTCTGATGTGGGCATAGTTATTCCATATTAATAGCGGAGCACGCTACAAATCGGGTATTGCTTCCGTTCTTTCAAGCCTCATGGAGCCCTAAGTGTTCAATTTATCTATTCTTCATCGTCCACCATGTAGTCACGCAACGCTTGAACTATCATCTCCCATGCTCTCGCCATCTCCAAGCTTTTATCATTGTCAGTCTTGGCAGCCTGTCTCCTTCGGAGCACACTTTCACACCCGGACCACTTCAGCAGCTCATTCATCCACCTCCTCACAGACGAACCCTCCTTGGACTTCCAGTGCCAGGTAATCTCTCTTTGAGCCAGCATGTGCCCTAGATCAATGAATTTACTTGTGATTTTTGTGTTCTTTGTGTGGGGAAACCAAAGCAATAAGCACGCCACCATGTCAAAGTCCACCTCCCTGTCAGTAACCACGTTCAGGATTTCCCCTACCTCCGGCCAATACGTCCCTAAGTTCGGACAGCCCCACAACAGGTGATCCAGGTCAACCTCAGGCGCCAGGCACCTTGGGCACATTGCGTCGTGTACCCAAAAGTACCGTTTAATCCTTTCCGGGGTCAGGTAGGCCCTGTGTAGGACAAAATAGTGTGCCTGTTGGAAACGTGCATTCCTGGTCCCCTTCCATGTTCGTTTCAAAATATGGGCCCACACTGTGTCTGGGATGGGCTTACCTTTACTGTCCTCCCATTTCGCCTTTAGCGCCAGTAATGGTTCCAGTCCCTCATTTAACATCCTATTATGGAGGCAGGTCACCGCCTTAAACGTACCCGCTGCCATCACCACATACTGGCAGGCCATGGTCGTTTCCGGCTCAATTAGCCCTCCCTTCCAGTGCTTTTGTATCGCCGCAACCACTGCCGCATGCAGAAGAAAGTTCCCGTCCGGCAGGCCAAACTGTTCCTGCAAAGTCTGAAAGGGGACCAACGTGCCATCTATGTATAAGTCGCCAACCATCTGTAAGTCTAATTCCTCCCATTCTGAGAGCGGGGACCAGTCACCCCCATGCGGCAGAGCGGTCAGCATTCCCAATGGTATCTCTGGTGCATACGGCCGGGCTCTTTTCGCTCTCCTCAGACTTCTATGGCAACACAGCTTGATAGTCTTTTCCTCCATTGTAAGGTCCCTCATATCTAGTTTCTGTTGCATAACTATGTAGGCCAAGACATGGCGTTGGATACCAGTCCCTCGTTCGCGATCTGGTCCTCTAAACTCTCTGGCGATGTGTTGTGTGAGTATTTGAAGTTGTGCTGCTAAATAATATAATTCAAAGTCGGGGACCGCCATTGCCCCCTCAAGCTTGGGCCTAATCAAAGTGTTCAATGCTACCCTGCGTTGTCGGTGACCCCAAAGGAAGTCAGTTACCATCATCCTCAGTTCTTTAAAGACCCGCTGGGGGATCCAAATCGGCAGGGTGCGGAAATAATAGAGCAACCTTGGGAGCGCCACCATTTTCAAAAGTGCCACTCGACCCAAACACCAATAGGGGGAGGGAGGCCCAAAAGGATATACAACCTCTCAATGCGCAAACGCAATGCCCCACATTACCTTCCAACAGATTTGCGGCCTCATGATAGATGCGGACCCCCAGATAAGTGAAGCAAGATGGCTCCCAGACCACATCCAGCGCGCGAGGTGGACACGGCGTGCCCGCCCGCAGCGGAAAAATACAAGTCTTAGTCCAGTTCACCTTAAGGCCTGACAATCGGCCAAACCTAGTTAACATGCCCACTGCTCCCTCCAGGGCCTGCTCCGCATCCGCTAGGTATAATAACAGATCGTCCGCATACAGTGATATGTAATGCGACTCGACTCCTCACCCTGCTTGATCCCCTGGTACATGGCCCCCGACCTCGCCTGCGCCGCCAGTGGTTCCATCGCCAATGTGAACAACAGAGGGGACAGCGAGCACCCCTGCCTCGTCCCTCTACGCACTGGATAATCTGAGGATATAATCGATCCTAGGCGTACCCTCGCTGTGGCCGATGAATACAGCACTTTTGTCCATCTCCCAAACCCCTCTCCTATACCAAACTTCACCAACACCTCGTCCAGATATGTCCACTCAAGGCTATCAAACGCTTTCTCAATATCAACCGATAAGACTGCAGGTTCTCGATCTGTGT
Organism: Lissotriton vulgaris; assembly: GCF_964263255.1. Classification (NCBI taxonomy): domain Eukaryota; kingdom Metazoa; phylum Chordata; class Amphibia; order Caudata; family Salamandridae; genus Lissotriton; species Lissotriton vulgaris. Next base: position 33,368 of record NW_028252545.1, on the reverse strand, counting down.
CCCCAGCACTGTCTAATATCCGGATCAGTCGGCGTATGTTTATTGACGTGTTCCTAGTAGGAATAAACCCTGCTTGGTCCCCGTGCACTAGGCTGGTCATGTGTGGTAGCAGTCTGGTGGCCAGAATACGGCTCAAGATCTTATAGTACACAGTTAGCATAGATAATGGCCGATAAGACGTCACATCGGATGCCTCTCTGCCGGGTTTCAGTAATGGCACCACTAGCGCCTCCCTAATTGATTTGGGCAAGTACCCCAACCTTCTAGCTTCAGTGTACACCACCAATAGTCTGGGCGCTAAAATATCAATATATTTCAGGTAGAATTCTATCGGCAGGCCATCTACCCCAGGCGTTTTCTTCCTCGCCATCTGTTTAATGGCCACTCTAATCTCCGATAGCGTTATAGGCCCTCCCAGATCTTTCGCTTCCTCGTTATCCAGCATTGGCAGTGGGACAGAGTCCAAGTATTCACTTATGTCAGAGACCTCCACCCCCAGTTGGCATGCATACAACTTCGTGTAGTAAGACTGGAAGCGTGCCAGCACCGCCGCCTGAGAGTAGACTATTTCCCCTGACTCTGTTCTTATGCTCATGACTGGGCAACCTCTAATGTCTGGGTTAGCAAGTCTAGCAAGGAGCGTACCCACTTTATCTCTCTCGGCATAGTGTATTGCTTATAGTCATAGCACCGCAGCCATTCCGTTTCAGTCACCACTACTTCCTTAGCCTCAAGTAACCGCTCTTGTAATTCCGGTCATTCAGGCCTACGCTGTTCCAATCCCTCAACACATCCTCTGCCTTCGCTAGAGCAGTCAAAACTGACGTCCTTGCATTCGAGAACTTGCCCATGCATACGCCTCTCACCACCACCTTCATCGCATCCCATTCTACTGATCGCGCAGTAGCAGAACCCTCATTCTCCTCAAAATAGCGTTCAATGCCCTGTTGGACCGTGCCACTAAACACCAGATCCTCCAATGTGTCAGGTCGCAGCCGCCATGTTGGAACCGCTGATCTCGCCCGCTGCCACTGCACTTATACTAACAAGGGATTGTGATCCGAGATGGTCCTAGTCAGGTATTCCGTGTGAGTTACAGCGGCCGCCAGGGGGCCACTACAAAGGACAGAGTCTATTCTGACGTGTAACGCATGTAGGGCCGAAAAAAAAAGGAATAGTCCCTAGCGTCAGGGTGCTGCTCCCTCCACACATCTATCAATCCCCACCTCTCTTGCCATTCCTTCCTATGTGTGGCCAACCTACGCACTGGGGAGTCGGCCAACGGTGGGTGCGACCTGTCACATTAGTAATGGAATTGAAGTCACCTCCTAGGATGATGGGGCCCGCCAGGAAATAGGCCAGTGAGCTCGTCAGATCATCGAAAAAATGGGCCTGATCGACATTAGGGGTGTATACACTACATAAAACCACATCCCTACCATATAACCTCCCCTCCACCACCACATATCTGCCCTCAGGTCCACCAGCTGGTTCGTAGCCTGGAACGGTATCCCGCCCTTATCCATATTAGCACCCCTCTAGCAAACGCCGAATACGTGGTGCCAAACACCTGACCACGCCATCTCTTCTGCAGTGCAGTGCATTCTTGCTTAGTTAGATGAGTTTCTTGTAACATTGCAATCTGGACGCTACGCCTCACCAGATAAGCATGTACCTTGTGGCGTCTTACCATTGTTCGTAGTCCCCGGACATTCCATGTTAGGCATTTCAAATTAGGTAACGTCCCCATGGTAGTCTTCTCCGTATCGTTTCAATGGCAACCAGTTATTGCCCACATCATTGCAGTTGCATCCCCCCATCAAAACTACTGAAAAAACACCCCAAACCCATCTCCCCAGGACAGGACCTAATACCCCCGCTTCAGCCCTGTTCCAAACCTGTAACACAGCACACATTAGACTAATCTGTGGTCGCCACCACAGAAGGCCTTAAGGGCCGCAAGAGTGTGAGTTAGCGCCAACCCAGGGCAGGCAGAGCCCCCACCCCACGCCCTTGATCCCACACTGCATTTGCAGCACCATACCTGCCAGCCCGCCAAACACCAGGAGAGCATGCCCCAGTAGAAACAACGGAATTGTTCAGCCCTCTCATTTGTCACTCATTAAAGAGTCCATCTGATGTCTGCGGGGTGACCGCTGGACCCTTCGAGCTCTCAGCCTCCGATACTTCTTCTCCAGATTTTCCTCCATCTTCGTCAGTGTCCGACCCCACTGCCGCCGACTCTTGTTGCGACCTCGTGATACTCGCTGTTGCAGCCAGCGCCCCTTTCCTGTCCGCCGCCATCTGACCATCCCGCATCGCTCTTGTGAGTTTGCTTCTTTTGCGGATACGCTGTAATTTTCGGATCTGGAGCGGTTTATGTCTCTCCCTTTGACTTTTGCCATTGTGGTCCGTTCCGGCGTGATATAACTCAAGCCACGACATGCTTCATCCGGGGTCTGAAAGAATTGAGTGTTCCCATCTAGGATTACTCGTAATTTGGCCGGAAAAAGCAAGGAGTATTGAATCCCTTCCTCCCTCAGCTCTTTTTTCACAGTCAGGAAGGACGCTCTGTTCTTTTGGACCTCCTGCGTGTAATCCGGGAAGACCGTGACCCGGCTATTGTCCACCTGAAAGGGGCCAACTAAGCGCGCCCGCTGTATCAACAGGTCCCGATCCTTGTAATGTAGGAGTTTCACCACCATCGGCCTGGGCGGCCGGCCTTGCATAGGTGGGCGAGCTGGTACCCTGTGTGCCCGCTCCAGGGAAAAGAAAGGAGAGAGGCCCTCCGGCGCCACTACAGTTTTGAACCAGTTCTCCATATAGGCCACCGCATCATCCCCTCCAATTTTCTCCGGAAGGCCTACTACTCTCACCTTGTTCCTCCGATTACGACTTTCGGCATCCTCTGCTCGTCTCTCCAGTGTGGCTAGGCGGCCGAGGATATCAGTCAGCTTGTGTTCCGCGGTCACTACCGCCGGTTTCAGCTCTTGAAGTAATTGTTCATTTTCTTTTACTCTGTCCGAGAGCTTATCATGGTCCGCCCTCAAGAGACCCAGCCCTGTGGCGACCTGTGCTATGTCCTGATGTAAAGACTCCTTAGTTGCCGTTATTGCCTCCAATATGTTGTCCAGTCGCTGGTTCAGCCTCCGCTCCTGCTCCGTTACTTCCGGGGGAGCATGAGCCCCGCCATCCCGGGCTAGCGCGATCGTGTCTTCTCGACCGTGTTCCACGGTGGGAGCTCCACCAGCAGCGGCCATCTTGGCTGACTCGCGCGTCGTCATATGGTCGCCTCAGGAACTCCACCAGGCCCCGCGCCCTCCGTCACAGGAGCTTTGCCCTCTGCTCACAGATCTCGCTCGAACGTCTCAACTGTTTCGCTCAGCAGCAAGCTCCCACGATGGTTCTGATAGCCACCGGAGGCCGGGGCCGCCCCTCACACGGTCGCCATGTCAGAGAGCCAGAGAGCGGGGGGGGAGAGCTGGGTGTTGCATCTGCCGTATATCAGGCCGACACCTCTGGTTCCTCTCTGGGGTCCCGTTCAGGTGGGCCCCAACTCTTCGTACCCCGTCGACAGATGTCTGCTATTCGTTTCAGTTCTAATCCGCCTTGCCCCGCGAACAGTCTCTGCCGTTCCCCTACGCCGCCATTTTCTCCACTCTCGGCTCGGCACCTCCGGCCTCCGGAATCGGGTCTTGGCTCTATGCTCGGTCTCCTGCTGGCCCCCAGCTACTCTCCAATGCCTCTTCAGTACTTCGTACGGAGAAACCGCTTCTCAGGGAGCACCGATGGTGTGGTTTTCAGGAGAAATAGCGGGAACAGGCGCAGAGCTGCAAGCTCACGCCGCCATCCCGATCAGCGTCCAAGCCACGCCCCTGGAATATATTGTTCTAGACAAAATATCCCCAAAGAAGGCACAAAGGGTGTACAGACTTTCAAATGGGTCAGCCACTTCTTTCCGAAGCTGGGTAATGTTTTTTAGGTTCCTGTGGCATGGGATCACCTGTGATTTACCCACTATCGGGCACCAAAAGACCGATTGCAATGTGTGCACATGTTTTGCAATCTGGAAGTAGAAGTTTTCTATTAGAAAACCGGAATGCCCATGCGTGTTCATAAATGCATTATTAAGGAAAAGAAGCATAAATAACTTGCAAATACTGTTTTCAACCTAGAAAAGGAAGCGTCTTGGTTTGAATTTTACAGGAGGATATAGAAGCGCCTTGGCTTTAATTTTACAGGAGGATATAAAAGTATCTTGGCTTTAATTTTACTGGAGGATATTGTAGGGTTCGCTCTCTTCTTAACCCCTTGCGTGCTACCTCGCTAGTGCTGCCGTTGGCCAACAGAGCCCCACCCACCTAATAGAACGCCCGCACCGTGGCGTAAAAAACGCTGCAGTTAAGGCGTTAAATTGGGTAGACATATGCAAGTTATTGATGCATTCATTTTGAAGACCGAAGGAGTGATGAGCGGGTATTTTGTATTTGACAATGATAGTTTAGTGGATTACAAATAGGCAACACTTGTGAGAGGAGCTCTTTAAACTCCGGTGCCATTATAGACGCTTTAGAAGCCTCGGATAAAAAAGACGTCATAGATAACACGAAACGCGTCCGTTAGCTATGCAATTCGAGTTTTCCATAAAATTTGAGCAGGAAATATTCTATTAAAATCTCCCAATGCCCACGGGGATTGAGTGATAAAGACGTTGGACCACCAACAGCATATTCTGATCCGCAAGCACAAAACTTTCTCTTGGTGTTACGGAGCAGGGACTGCCATTAAAATAGCAATGACACGATAACATGCCACTGAGAAATGCAATTTTTTTTTCAGGAGGAAAGCCGTCCCTGCACACATGGCCTGTTAGGTGGGGAATGAAGCACATAGGGTTTAGGACAGTATACGTAGTGTTGTGAAACCTTCACGGGGACGAGGGAATTTCCGATTCCGTGTTTGCAGTATCAAATTAAGCGCACCAATTGTTCTGCCTCTCTTGTGATTAATAGCGGCTCTTTTGTCTAGTAGACTTTGACCATATTCAGAGGACCACGTCACTTATGTGGGGAGATTAACAGCAGCCAGTTAATGTTTTTGCACCTTCTGTGGCACCAAACGTTGGTGTTTATTTCAAGTTTTCGGCTACTGTCCTTATCTAACAGACTAACACTGATTTTCTTTCTTCCGGTCTAGGTTTGTTGTAGGCTGACGGTCAGAAGCGGGGTAATGGAGCGATGGCCAGATCCCCCTCGAGAAATCGGATGTTCGCAGCACGGGTCCTTAGGTTGGCTGTACCGACTTGGAGCACAGAACAGATGATATTGTGGTAACTCACAGGGGCTCCGAAAGCTTTGGAAAGGATATGGTACAAGTGGCCCACGAGGCTGAGGGTTTGAATTGAGGACCCCGTGCCAAGTCCTGGCGTCGACTCAACACCAAGTGGGTATTATGTGACATGCAGGCAGGCAGTGGTTTTGCCTAAATTCTATGAATATGGGGAGTCAATAATTCTGGGACCGGGTCAGTTCCTTTACCTACAGATGCTAGAAAAATCACACAGATGAAAGCAAGAGGGCATGTGGTAATGGAAAGGTTTGGCGGGTAATTCATGATAACTGCGGGATGACTTAGGGGGCGGGTAGAACTGTCCCTGGAGGGGCATTGCAGGCTACGAAGGGGGAGCAGACAACATTGGCAGAACTCACAAGCTGTTGTCCTCCAAGGGCAGTGTTCTACTTCTCAGGGGCTTGTCAGGGTAAATGTAATCTGACCCTCCCACCCCCATCCATTTTAGCCTGGGTTGGCAGAGATACAAGGTTGCGCATGCAACCTGATAGGGAACCGTGCAATAACACAATGGCAGAAATAATCAAGTGCCTCTCACACATGCTTATGTTTTAGGGTCGGTACATCGCTCTTGGTCAGCCCGAGCATACGGGGACCCGGAGTTAGTGATGTCCTCACCGTAGGGGGGAGCAAATGATTATGGGATTCCATCTGCTGCATTGAATGACCCAGCAGGGATCAGCAGCTTGGGTAGCATATTGGCAATCCAAAACACGGAATTTATGAGTTGGGCCTGTCTCCTAGAAGATTTACCTCTGTGGTTGTTGTATGACCCCCAAACTCAACACCAACGCTGCAAGTGGTAAATATATAGTGGGGGGTTGAACCGATTCCCAGTGCGCATGTGTATTGGCCCACCAGGGCCGGATTCCAATCGGGTGGCCTGTATCATCCTCTGCAATTATCGGGACAGTCTGGCTTTACTCTGGCCTATGGGGTGCACCTCATTGGCATGGATTTAAAGGAATGAAATAGACAAATGCATTTGGTGATTCGAAGCTTCCACCACTGGGATCTTGACATCCAAGGTGTGGATAAGATCCAGGCCTGCGGGTCTACAATTTGGCGCGGGGGAAATTAACACAGGGAGGCCGCCGTAAAAATAGGTTGATCTGCTGGGGTTGCTACCACATGCTGCATAGATTTACAATCACAACAATCAACCAGGGTCGGCACAACAAGGCCACCATTATACTTGCAAGAAAAGCGCACAAGGTACTAAAGTGTATAGCTGTCGCCCCTCTTTCATTAGCAAAGGGGTATGACTAGATGGTGGGGGGCCAACTGGGAAGTTGATGGGCCAGGGTAGAGTATAGCAGGAAGTGCAGTTATTCTGTGCTTCTGGGCAAATCCTATGAAAGTTACATGTGCTAATCCCACTTGTAAGAAAAATAAGGGAGTGGCCCAACTATCTAAGGGACAGGGTACCAAAACAAGTGTAATGTCAACAATTTCCCTTGGAATTAATACTCATTCATACTGCCACTCTCACCGAATATATAACACCATATCAACAACAATTTTCTGTGTCCCTCTGTCAGCTGTGAATATAAGCACAAATGCTAAAACCTGAATATAAAACAATATATTGACTTATTTATAAAAGCAATTTTCATCCAATCAAAAATGTAAAACCATGATAATAAACATAAATCATGTAGACAATCTCCCAAGAAGTACATCAAAGCAATAGTTTAAAAAAAACATAGAAAGAGACAACAATAGGTGATTCAATATAAAACATCCACAAAAATTAATTCATTAGGATCTATAATCACTGTTGGGTTTGTATTATTGATGTCCCAAACATATAGTCCATTGGATTTAATATGACAGAAGCTTCGACGCGTTTTGGTGATTTGCTTGTTGCGCACCACCTTTATCAAGACCCCAATAGTTGAATGTCTCTTTCCTTATTGACACATTAAAAAAGATTTTTTCCAATCCTCTAAATGAGAAACATACAAAAAAAAGTATCATTACATAATTCAAAAAACGGTTCTTTTAAATCCCTTATGTCTATGTAAACCAATATACATATCTTATACAATACAATAGAAATATCAACATTATAATTCATTCTAAATACAACCGATTCTGTTATCAACGAACTACACATCACAATTTATGCTACACTTTTGTGGGCTTCCCAGTCCCCCTCCAACCCAACAATAATATGAAATCGTGAATCTATTCACAGTTTGAAAAGAGAGTTCAACTTTATCCATCTCGATGTCACAAATTTCGTGGTCACATTCATACTGTCTCATACTCTCATTCAGCTTTTATAGAATTAAAACTTTTCATAATAAACCTCACACCATAAATATAAAGTATCTTAAATATATTCCTCCATTTATTATGTGGCGTCAGTCCCCCAGTACATACCGGTTAGATTTATCTATTGGTTGGTGTCCTATCTCAAATGATTTCTTAAAATTAGACCTGCAGTTTTTCTTAAATTACTGCAATAGTAACAAAAACAATGTATATATTTCTCCTAATTTCTACATGTAATATTCCTTTATACCGTGCTCATTTACCCGTTTGACCCCCAATCAATATCGGGTATCGTTATTATTACCTGCAATGTTTGAAAATGGTTTCGTCCTGCATCTATGGGGTTCTCATTCCACCAGTATGGGTCTTAATATCTTGACATACGGACTATATTAACCGTGGTTTGGACCTTTTTTGTGTTCTACGGAAATCCTGGTTCGTTGAGATCTACGAGATAAGGATTGTGGCCTTCAACCATTTAGCTTTATAAAAACAATTTTGTTGATTACAGTGCTTTTGTCCGGTTTGTCAAGTGATTATAGATCCTAATGAATTAATTTTTGTGGATGTTTTATATTGAATCACCTATTGTCTCTTTCTATGTTTTTTTAAACCATTGCTTTGATGTACTTCTTGGGGGATTGTCTACATGATTTATGTTTATTATCATGGTTTTAAATTTTTTATTGGATAAAAATTGCTTTTATAAATAAATCAATATATTGTTTTATATTTAGGTTTTTAGCATTTGTGCTTATATTCACAGCTGACAGAGGGACACAGAAAATTGTTGTTGATATGGTGTTATATGTTCGGTGAGAGTGGCAGTAAGAATGAGTATTAATTCCAAGGGAAATTGTTGACATTACACTAATCCCACTTGTGCCTAAGGGTGAATGTTTCGGTCAGTTGTGGGACCACTATCCACGTGAAGCCCATGGAAACTGTCAGGCTGGGTTCATACTATGTAACTTGGCAAAATAAGGGGGTTGGGTGGTGGACGGGTCCCAGCATGTCCTTCTTTGATAGCCGGCATGTTCACCATCATGAACATAAGGCTTTATATATTGTTCTGTTTTTGGGAGGGCGGCAGCACCAGGGGACATAGATTCAGGTAGGCCCAGTGGCACTACATTCTTGAAGATGCCCCAAAGCTCCTAACAAGACTTGGCTGGCAAAGTGCTAGTTAAAAAGGCAAAGTAATGATACTAATTCAAAATTGATGGTCGCTTGTTAAGTACGGTGGGACAATTATAGAAACAGCAGTAAGGTTATCAATAAGGCAACGGAAGTATGGGAAGCTGCCGTAGGTGGGATACTCGCATAATCTAGTATTGCGCCTAGCAGAGGGTACAAATCAGCTTGTCCCATTGAATCACAGACAGAGAAGGATAGCTGGTCAACAATCTAAGCTACTAACCTTTGCTGCAGTATTAGGTATTTGCAAATCGGGGGGATTAGGTTCTTAATTTCATCAGTGTAGCATGAAAGGCTCATTTTGGTGTCCGGGGGGGGAGCAAAAATTTTCTCCTAAAGAAAAAGGGGTGTTCTAAACTCTATTTTCTGTTGGGCAATTATGGCAGCGTTTCCGGCACAGTAAGTGGGGTTTCCGTTCACAATGGAAGATAAAGGCCTCCAGTAGATGGCAGCACATAAGCAGTAATTTTATGGGTGATTAAGGTTCTGCATCCCTGGAAGGGGCAGTGCAGGCCGTGATCACAAATCTCAGGGAGCGTCTTGACCTGAGGCAATATACCTGGTCTTCATCAGTGGGATGGTTGCTTTTCGGTTACATCCCAAGTAACTGGTCCTGCCACTCTTCCTTTAGTGCTCTCTAAATGGGCAAACAGTTTAAAAACAACACAGTGCTCCGCTGAAATTAGCAGGTCCATGGGAAGGCATATTTGGTAAGAGATATATATGGCACCACTGGACGCGGCCCCACAAGATGAAATACCACCATTACATGATGTTGGGTTGCCTCCTTTCAATGGTTATGGTCCGGGTCAGTGTTTCACAGGCTATAGAGGGACATATGGTCCAGGCAGCAACAAGTAAATGGAATAACACGATTATATGCACGGCAAGGAGGACAGGCACTGAACATCTGCCTTCTTTGTTCTTTATGAGGTAGATGGGAGGCAACCGGAATTTACGTTTAGCAGGAAGGGATTTATCAGGCCTCCAGGCACTTGGATACATTATGGTTAAGGGATGACTGTGATTTCAGAGACCCAGAGGGCACGAATCGAGGTTGGTTATGCTGAGGTAGATATGGGGCACTAGCAATCGTTATTAACAGCCAAGAGGCTGTATCTGAGGCCATAGCCTGTTCACCATGTAATAGCCAGGCCCCATCCGCAAATGGTGGAGGTGCCACACAGTTTGATGTTAGTGGCCTTACCTGCATAGCACATTGCATGGCACTCCTAGCTGGGCCCCTATAATTTCTTGTAATATTGACCTCTATGGGCGGGGCTATAATCAAATGGCTGTGGACGTCATATTGAGCATGATGTATGCCAACAATACTCAGGTGTTACGCAGAGGGGGACAGGATCACAGGGGTTGGACCCTCATTCACACTGTCAGGCATAAGCTGATCCGGATAACTAAGATGGAGCTATAGTAGCCGGATGGGGGCATCTGTCCAGAGAAGGGCTAAAGTTATTTTTTATCAAAAAAACATTCCAGGGCCCATTGAAGTAGGGTCAGGTGGTTTAGTGGTAGGAGGGTGAGGGCAAGTGAGCCAGTGAGCTCCTCGCCCTGTGGCGGTGTCCCGGGCAAATAAACGGAGTGGACACCTTTTTTGCATGGACTGTCTGACCCTGGAACAGGGCAAGCATTCAATGAGGGCTCCGGGCTGGCGGGAGGGGGACTGACCTGCTGGGGGTCCTGGACTCTCCTGCCCTACCTGAGATGCCCGGGTGTGTATTAAAGATGTTGGGAGGTATCCGGTGTTCCGGAACCCTGGGGCGGGCAAGGCGTTAAGAGGTGCCCTGGTGGTAAGTGCCTCCGTGATGGAGGACTGGAAAGTTACTGCTGATAAAACAGTGCAAGTTGGGGCCTGCTGGCACAGCAAGCACAGAGGGATTGATTCATGACCGGAGTGCACGTCTTGATATTCTGATGACTAAGGCCATGTCTGGAATGAAAAGACAATCTGTTGCTAGATGGAGCCTACCTCTTCCCGGGCTACAATTTCTGTGGTTGATTTACCTATGCCTGAATAAACTGATCCAGTGTGTTGACAATGAACAAATTAAAGAATAATGCTTTGAGGTGTAATAAAAGACTACGCCGTGATGACCAAGAATCTGCCTGATGTCTCTCTGTGGTGCTAGATGCTGGGGAGGGTAAAGGGTTATCTCACTGGGGCGACTTGCATGATGTATGCACTCTATGCTCGTACATAAGACACTGTCCCTTTCACAAAATCTGCCCATATCTCTTTCTCTCTACAGTTCCACTCATCAGAGCGACTTTCAATGTTGAACTAGTCCAGGATTTTATTTTTACTTTAAGAGTTTTGCACTTGAAAATCATAGCCACTTCCAAGCAAACATGAGTTGATTTTGAAATAGTGAGCTCGATATTCAGAGATAATAGAAAAGGTAGGGGAAATAGCAAACATTTTATGGCATAAAGGATTCCACAATGGTGGTATATGGGGAATAGTTTAGATTTAGGCATGAAAGCAGAGCTTTAACTGGAGACAATCCAGAAGACCAGTAGTAAACAACAAGCATTTGCAATTCAAGAGGTGTCACATTTACGAGAGTTTGAACTATTGCCTCTGTAATTGACATTGCCTTTCATTTATGTTTTTAAGAAACCTGCAAGAGGTTTGTAAACATGCACTTTGTACTTGTACTCTTTTACTGTCAGCCTTGCTTCTCAAAAGCAACCACTAGAAGTACAAAGTGCATGTTTACGCACCCCTTGCAGGTTTTCAAAACACATAAATAAACGGCATTTGCAATGCCAATAGCTCAAACTCTTGCAAATGGAAGACCTATTGCATTGCAAATGCTAGTTCTTCCAGGTCAGCTTCCCTGTCTCCTGCACTGCTTTATAGAGGCAAGTTACTGTTTTACGAACCCTGCCATGCACCTGTAAAGTTTGGAGAACCCGTGATATTACCAAATGTTATGTATTTTATTCCAAACTATAGACCATTGGCATGTTAGGGCAGAGTAAAGGTGGAAGGTGCCACGTGTGAGCCTTTCCAGAGTCACTACATCTGCCTGGGTCAAAGCAGACGATCTGTAAAAAGTCTCCCCTGTGCTTACGGAGCCCGGCATCCATCTACCATTGCGTAGTGGACATAAGACCCCACAGGCTGGTACCATTCAGATGGGTGGGGAAATTGGGGGCATAGGGAATAGAGCCAGTCATTCCACTCACACCCCTTTTCCAGCACCATGCGGCAATTTGCACAAGAGCCTTCCACCCACCTGCGATGAGCCCAAAAGCCGCTCCCCCTTGAAGGAGGGAAAAACTAGTTACCCGGCTCTTTTAGGTAATCTCCCTTCAGCCATTGCATAGGCCACTGTATTTGTGCTGAAATGAAGTTTTGGTAATTATTCAGTGCTCTAATGCCTCCTTCAGACAATGGTAAATACTGGTTTGAGATCGCCCCCCTGCTCCAGCTCAATGCCCATGTCAGTGCAATCAACAAGGATTGAAGTTCCGTATAGAAATGTCTACCCATTTGCATCGGGATTGCTTAGAAGTAAAGCAAGCAAGGAAGCACCAGCATCTTAGCAATCAGGATGCGTCTCATTGGTGAAAGGGGTAGTCTGCACCAGAAAGGAAGCTAGGACCTAGCAGTTGTCAGTGCCCATCCCAAGCTGCCAGTTATCACATCACTGTCTGAGTAATAGATGCAGACTCCCAAATGTTTCAAAGCATCAAATTGCCAGTGTAGGTGGTAAGGTTATCCGCCAGACAGTGAAATGAGGGGGTAGGGACAAGACTTATCCCAGTTGATCTTGAGGTCCAATAACCTCTGAATTCCTCTACTAAAGCAATCATGTTAGTAACATTGTCCTTGCTGTCTTTTAGTTAAATTAGGGCATTATCGTCATATGGGGATATGATGATGTGCTATCTCCCGTTCATGTAAATTGCCCAGTTTGGACCCCTTCACTGTAATGTGCCTGCCATGGGTTCCATAGCTAGTGCAAATATGATGGGGACAGCGGGCAGCCCTGGCGGATACTCATGTATGGTGTTGGAGATTCTCTTCTGCTGTTGGGGTGGCATATAGCAGCCCAACCCAAGAGAGGAACCAATCCCCTGGCACCACCGCCTCAGCACCGCCAGCAGGTATGACCACCCCAGCATATATAATGCCTGTGATACCTAAGGCATGCGCCCACTTTATAATAAAAAATGAAGTATACATTTATTCTGGTCTGATACCACCAGTGTCTGGCCTACAGGCATCAATACGTTTGCCAAGATTGTACCAATATCTTGTTACATAAGTTTAGAAGTGATAATGGGTGGTAGGAATCCATTAACAGTGAGACACTGTCGAGATTTGGGAGGACTGTGATTATTGCCTATCTCACGAAGGTCAGGAGCTACCCTTTGCCTCGGGCAGTAATTTGGGGACTAGTTGCAGCACAAAAGTGACAAGGAATTTTAGAGGTAATTCATCCTTGGTCAGCAGCTAACCTCTTACCATTTGCTTAACAGCTGCATGGATCTCCTTCACCATAACCGGGGTGTCCAACTCTGCCCATTGTAAGGGGGACACTGTTGGTAGGTGCAAAGTACCAAAATATCTCTCAATGTGGCATCTTTCATCTCATGTCATGGGATTGTACAGCCCAGCGTAGTACTCAGTGAATGTCGCATTAATCTCCGGGTGTCTGATTACTATCCTCCCCTGGCAGTACCTTATTGCAGTGATCAGAGCCTTTGGGGCCTCAGATTGTTGAGCCAGGCTAGCCTTCATCCCGCTTTGTTACCCTCCGAGTGTTGATGAGCCGCATATTCCCTATAGTTTAGCTTGCAGAGTCCTGCCGGGGCTGCTTTATAGTCCTTCCTCTAATCAGGGCAAGGCTTCAGGGTCACGCACCCAGGAGAGTTCAAGTGCATGTATGTCTAGTCACTAGTTCTCGATGGAGAGCCAAACTGCTACCAGAGAATTACTTAATACAAAGTCCCAGCAGAACAACCATGAAGGCGTCCCATTCCAGTAGGACATCTAAAGCTGTACCCGCATATCTAAGAAGTATTGGTCTGCTGCTTATCCCACACAAGCTCTGAAGGCAGCATCCACAAGTGCCTCGGTGAGGAGTCACCATGTCCGGATGGTTGCGCGGGTGCTACCCCAGAGGTGCAGTACCTTAAAGGAGTTGTGGTTGAATAGCGTCCACCCAAGATATTCAGCCACCCCAATCATCCTAACTAGTTCTGGGCTACAGTAGAATAGGCCAATGTGGGTGTGGAGGTTATGTACCAGTAAGTAATGGGATTATTCCTTGCCTCCAGGTATAGTATCCGTCAGGGTAAACAGATAGAATATCGAGTCTTTTATTTCGACTTGCAGTAATGTTGAGTTCAGAATAACAAGATACAGAAATATCGACTATCAGAATAATGTTGTCAAGAATAAAGAGTCTAAGGCAAGTAATATCTTTTTTAACAATATCAAAGTTATCAATATAAAACAATATCGAAGTCATTAATATCGTCTGCAAAAATATGTTTGTTAAAAATATATTTTTATAGTTCGTGTTATGTATTTTAGTATGTATTTTTAATGTATGTGTTCTATTTTGTCTATTGCATTTGTTTTTTAATATATGTATTACATTTTTTGGAGGTTGTAAAAAAAAAATGTAAGTACATTTTGCATTTTAGTTCCTTAGTGGGTTGTGGGTTTTTAGGGGAATAGTATGGGAAGTAATTTAATTATAATACATTTATTAATAATTTTTAGAAGTTGTCATTTAATTTTAATTACATTTTGCGTTTTAGTTCCGCAGAGGGTTGTTGGTTTATAGGGGAATATGGTGGGAAGTAATCTAATTATAATGAATTAATTAATATCTTCTATTAATCAATATTTATGTATGTAATATTGTGTATTATTAATTGTGATAATGTATTATTAATTAATTATTAATTGGTTGTTAATTATTATGAATTAATTGGTAATTATGTTAATTGTTTTTTTTTAGGAGACTGTTGGTGGTTGATAGGGGAGTAGGGTGGGAAGTAATTTAATTGTAATATTTTTTTACATTTTTAAAATAAAATTTAGTTTATAGGGGTAGGGTAGGAAGTAATTTAATCATAATGTATTCATTAATATACTTTATTAATTAATAGTCATGTATTTAATATTTATTATTGTAAATTGTGGTAATTGATTTATTATTCATTAATTATTAATTGGTTAAATAATATGAATTAATTGTTTAATATGTTAATTGTGTCTTTTTTAGGAGAGTGTTGTGGGTTGATAGGGGAGTAGGGTGGGAAGTAATTTAATTGTAATACTTTTTTTTACATTTTTCAAATAAATTTAGTTAATGTTAATTTATATTGTTAAATGTGTGAATGAACTTTTTATTATGTTTTTTATTTTGATTGTTAAAATTGTTATTAATTAATTCATTCATTGTTAATTAATTATGCTAAATGTGTCATGTTTTTTTACATTGGTGGTGTCCTTTATAGGGATTATGGTGGGAGGTAAATTATGTATAATTACTTAATTATTTGTTAATTAATGCTAATTGAAATTAAATATGCCAATTATGGAATAATTCAGATTTTTGTGTTGTGGGGTTTATAGTTGGTAATTTTGGGAAGATATTTTTTTTAATGAATTTATGATTTGATGTTAATTGTTATTAATTTAATAATATAAAATAAGTAATGAAAATTGCGTAAAAAAATTAAGGGCCCCATTAGAATGGCGGCAGATCGCACCCACCGGGCCAGCGGTAGTCACCGACGGCCCGGTGGGGGCGATCCGCTCACCATTCATGCAGCAAAGACCCCCGCCATATTACGATGGCTTGGGGTCCGCGGCGGACGGAAAGACCATCCGCCGCTCTTCCGCCCGGTTGACAAATCGATCGGGCCGAAAAGGGTTCAATATGGTGGCGGTGTCCGCCAGCCATATTACAATGTGGGCAGAAACATGCCTTTCAGTGGCGGCATTGCTGCCACGGAAAGGCAAACAGATTTTACTCGTGGGGGCCCGTTGCGGGCCCCAAGGGACTCTCGGGTGTGGGGGGTGCACATGGGGGGTAACTATGGTACCCCCCTGCATTTTAATGTACAACGTGGCAGGCACCGCGTGGGGCCTGTCACATTGTGCATTGGAAGGTACGACCTGCCTTTGTGGCATTGCGGCGGCTGCCTCAATGATGCTAATGCGCAATGCTACACTGGCGGGCGCATCCTAATAGAGGGTGTGGGACCGCCGCTAGCATTGTGGAGGGTCCTGATTCCTGGGGGTTTGGCAGGTGGGCAAAGTCCGGCCGCCATACTAATGACCCCCTAAGTGTGTGTTTTGGTGTTTATTGGGGTAAAGGTTGGAAAGTAACTTAGGGGGCGCTTATGATGTAGTGCAACCGGCAGTGGCGATCTGCCGAACATCTTTCACCGCCCTAACCGCCATTTACCACCCACCTTATTACAATTGCGGGGGCACAGCGGCAGACGGGAAGACCGTCAGCCGCTTTACTGAAGGCAGGTAATAGTTACAATTGCCTGCCATGCAGTCCTGGGCAAACATATGGGGTGGTGACGCCATGCAAAGGCATGCAGTTTTTGGTTTTGGGGGCCCGTTGTGGGCCTCTCTGATGTTGGGGGTTGCACTTGGGGGGTACCTATAGTACCCCACTACATTGGCATGCACAAGGTGGCAGGCACAGCGTGGTGCATGTCACGTTGTGCATGCCAATGTACAACATGTATATTTGACATTGTGTCGGGTGTTGCACAAAGCACCGCCCGCCACAATGTTAAATATGCAGGATGCGACCGCCAGGGTGGCTGTCACATCCTAATGGGCACAGCTGGACCGCCACACCTCTGGCGGTCGGTCCCATTCACCGTTACGGTGACGGGCGGACATTGTCCGCTCACCATCGTAATAGACCCCTAACTTTAAATAAATGTAACATTAGTTGATCATTGATATTTATCTATTAATTGATCATTTTTTTTGGTAATTGTTTTGATTTAGTTTTTTTGGGGGATATAGGTTCAGTAGCTGTAATGTATGGTATTATCCAACACTTTCACTACTGTTGCACTCATTGGAGTGGAAATAGTAATTTTTACCCCTCTGCTATCCTACACTTTTTCTATTGTTGCACTTGCTGGAGTGGGAATAGTAAATTATTTCCCTTCGCTATCAATGCTTTCCCTAGTGTTGCATTAATTGGAGTGGGAATAGTAAATTGATCCCCTCTGCTATCCAACAATTGCCCTACTGTTGCACCTGTTGGAGTGGAAATAGTAATTTTTACCTCTCCGCTATCCAACACTTTCTCTACTGTTGCACTTTCTGGAGTGGGAATAGTAATTTTTATGTCTCCCCTATTCAATACTTTCCTATTACTGTTGCACTTGCTGGAGTGGGTATAGTTAATTATTTCCCTTTGCTATCCAACACTTTCTCTACTGTTGCACTTGCTGGAGTGGGAATAATAATTTTTACCCTTCCGCTATTGAATATTTGCCCTACAGTTGCACTTCCTGGAGTGGGAATAATAATTTTATCCCCTCCTCTATCCTACACTTTCCCTACGGTTGCACTTGCTGGAGTGGGAACAGTAAAATATTCCCCTCCGCTATCCAGCACTCCCTAGTGTTTCATTCATTGGAGTGGGAATAGTAAATTATTCCCCTCCGCTTTCCAACACTTTCCCTACTGTTGCACTTGTTGAAGTGGGAATAATAATTAATCCCCTCCACTATCCAACCTTTTCCCTACTTTTGCACTCACTGAAGTGGAAATAGTAATTTTTATCCCTACGCTATCCAACACTTCCCCTACTGTTGCACACACTCGAGGAGGAATAGTTTTTTTTCCCCTTCGCTATCGAACACTTTCCCTACTGTTGCACTAATCGGCGTGGGAGTAACAAATTATTCCTCTCCGCTATCCAACACTTTTCCTAGTGTTGCATTCATTAGAGTGAGAATAGTAAATTATTCCCCTCCGCTATCCAACTCCTTCCCTATTGTTGCACTCCCTGGAGTGGGAATAGTAATTTTTACTGCTACGCTAGCCTACACTTTCCCTACTGTTGCACTCGCTGGAGTGCGAATAGTAATTTTTCCGTCTAAGCTATCCAACACCTTCCCTAATGTTACACTTAGGGGTCAATTCCGATTCGGGAAACAAATCCGTATGACGATTCGTATTCGTAGCCGTTTACGTACAAATCATACAAATCCGACCAAATTGCGTAGTACCATCCGTAGGAAAAGAATACGTACGAATGTGTGTGAACCATACAAAAGGCAAGGGAAAATCGGTACGATACAGGCCCCTCACAGTGAACCATACAAATCGTAAACATGCTGTACGACACGACAAGTATGATCCGGACCGGGGAACGAGAACGCAATTCGTACATAAAACGTCGTATGAGCAATTCGTACGAGAACCACACATTCACATATGCACCATACCACTGCAATCATGGGGTATGCACCGTACCCCTATGCTCTGTACCCCTAAACACCGTACACCTATGCACCGTACACCTACTCACCTTACACCCATGCACGGTACACCGATGCACCGTACACCCATGCACCATACACCTACTCACCGTACCCCGATGCACCGTACCCCTGCAATCATGGGGTGCACTCGCGTACCTGGGAGGGTCCGTTTCGCATGCGGTTCGATTCAAAATATGCATTTACGGACGTTTTAAACACCCGTAGAAAAAGAGTTGTACGGAGTGTTGTCGTAATGAATCGTACTTGCTGGTTAGTGAACAGCTGCTTCAATCCGTACAGACGTTGTGTACTGCGTGT
Organism: Lissotriton vulgaris; assembly: GCF_964263255.1. Classification (NCBI taxonomy): domain Eukaryota; kingdom Metazoa; phylum Chordata; class Amphibia; order Caudata; family Salamandridae; genus Lissotriton; species Lissotriton vulgaris. Next base: position 14,705 of record NW_028252545.1, on the reverse strand, counting down.
TCCGAATGCGATCTGTCCGTATTTTTAAGTCGTATGGTCTTTCGTACTGTTCGTATGGAGATCTGCTTTGTGTTCAGTTCGTACTTCATCGTACGTATGGGGACTTTGAAGGTGTGCGATTCGTACGGGAAAAATGCTCCGTACGGCGATTCATAGGGAATTTTACCGAATCAGAATCGACCCCTTTATGTAGTGTAAAATGTAGTTTTAAAAACAAATAAATATTTTAATAATTTAATTTATGATTTTTTTATTTGTTATTTTTATTGTTACAGGCGTATGTGTGTATATATATGTTTTTATAATTGTAATCTATTTCTACCATTTTCCAATTTTTTTAGATAATTAATTAATTATTATTAGGTAGATATGTCTTTTACATTGTATATATGTATGTTTAATTTATTTTTACATTATATTTATTACCTATAATTGTTAAAATGTTATAATAATTTTTTAAAAAATGTAAAAGTTATATGTATTATTTTACTTATTTAACATTATTTTTAATTAATTTAAAAAAACTATATTTTTAACTTTGATATGCTTAACAACTATATATATTTTTCAATACTTTAGTACTTACCATTATGTAGAAAGGATGTCGATGCTTTTGACATCGATATTTATGTCCCGATATTTTGGTAACACAATATTTTGACCTTCAATATTTTGTCAGTGATCCATACGTCAGGTATCAACTATCTGTATATGTGACACCCATTGTTGCAATCACTTCATCATCAATATGGATGAAGCGCCAGGCATCATGAGAGTGGATATATCATGGTATGTTTATGGTACAATGTTAATGTTCCCTTCCCAGCCATAGGGGGTCTGAGCATTTGTGAGAAAAAGAGGTCGAAGGGAATCTATAAATGCAGTTTGTTTTGTGTTAGCTGCATAGAACAAGATCAGTGAAAGAAGGAGACCCTCCAGTAGCCCCTCCAACACAACATATATACCTCCCAGGTCAATCACTGTGGTGTGAAGGATGTACAGGACCCCTGGTGCAACCACTATGAGTGCACCCTTGATGTCACTTGAATATGTAGTGCCCACCTTCATGCCTCTCAATTTTTTTACTAAATTTAAAAATTACCTTACCAGAAAAGTGGGTTTCCTGCAGGCAGGCAATGTATTTTATTCAGTGTTTCACATATGAGTGAACCATTTACCATTTTACATAGTTGTCCATTCCCCTGACATTCCACTTCAACATGTTCTGCTATAAGGGGGCTGGTGAAAGGTGTACCGACTCGCATGAGGCGTGTTATGTATGGAGTGTTAAGTACACCCCCTGTTCTCAGTAGCGTCCCCCTCCCATGGCATCTTACATATTCAAAAACTAACACCAGCATTGCAGAAAAGGAATACAAACATTTGCATCAAACAAACTAGTGTAGCTTCCATTCCCAGGTCGACACATCAATGGTGTTCGTCCAAGTGCACTATATTGCATCAGCGCATGTTCCCCCCAACAGAGGGGTCATGGTCCATTGGAGTCCACCCCAGCAGTGTAGGTAGTGGCCCTCATAACACCCAATTACCTGTGTGGCATAGTTCAACTTATTTATTTATTTATAAAATTTCTAGAGCGCACAAATACCTTCCGGTGTCTCGGCGCTGGAGTTTGTTGAGATTGCAGAGAGCTCCTACAAAGACTTACTGGTTAAAAAGCCACGTTTTAATGTGCTTCCGAAATATAAGTAAGGAAGAACTTGATCTAATATTGAGGGGGAGCTGATTCCACAATTTAGAGGCAGCAACTGTGAAGCGTTTATCACCCCATGTTGCTTTCCTAGTGCGTGGAATATCAAGTAGCTGAGATGCTGCAGAGCGTAAGGAACGATTGGGTTTATAGGGAGTGATGGATTTTTTTAGGAAGTCCGGTCCGGTATTGTTCAATATTTTATAAATGATGCATAGAGCTTTAAACTTTGTGCGGCTTCTGACAGGCAGCCAGTGAAGTTGGCGAATGATAGGAGATATAGATGAAAATTTGGGTGTACCGGTTAGAATTCTAGCAGCAGCATTTTGCACTAGTTGTAATTTATTCATGACTTGTTCCTGCGCATTCAACCATAGTCCGTTACAATAATCAATTTTTGAAAGGACTAGCGTAGACATAAGGGTTTTACCTGAGTTTGGAGGAAGAAACGGGAGGAGCTTCTTTACCATTCTCAAGGTATAAAAGGACGCTGAAACCACTGCATCGGCGTGGCTATGGAAAGTAAGCTTATTATCGAATAGAACACCGAGGTTCCTAACTTTTAACACCGGGAGAGGAGGATCTCCCAGCTCTGCTGGCCACCAAACTGGTGACCAAGACGGGGTCAGGTCGCCAAAGAGCATGACTTCCGTCTTGTCGGAGTTTAATTTTAAGCAGTTCTGGTCCATCCAGGTGCAAATCGCTCTCATTCCTTCCTGGAAGTTAGCGGCCACTGCAGCTCCGTTTCTGTGAATAGCCAGGACCAATTGAGTGTCATCGTCGCATGATGTTATTCCTATGCCGAATGACTTAATCACCCTCGCTAAGTCCGATACATAGATATTAAAAAAGCGTCGGACTTAGCGAGGAGCCCTGAGGAACTCCACAAGGCAAGGTGAAATCAGGCGAATGATAGCTACTCATTTTCACAGACTGTTCTCTGTCTGCTAAAAAAGATGCCAGAAGAGTCTTAGCTTTGCCTTGGATGCCCATGGCATCGACACGGTCGATCAGGATGTTATGATCGACCGAGTCGAAGGCAGCCGATAGATCTAAAAGTATCAAAATTGCTGTGCCGCCTTGGTCTAGAATTATTCTGACTTCTTCAGTTGCTTTTATCAGGGCGGTCTCGGTGCCGTGCCCCTTTCTAAACCCAAATTGGGTATCATCTAGTAAGTTGTTGTTATCAATAAAGCTTGAAAGTTGTAAATTAATTGCCTTCTCAAATACCTTAGAAGGATAAGGAAGCGAGGCAATGGGTCGATAGCTTTTTAACTCTGCTGGATTTAGTGTTGATTTTTTTAGAAGGGGCTTCACGATGACTTTCTTCCAGACTTTAGGGTAATCTCCTGTCTGGAACATCGTGTTGCAAATATAGGTAAGCACAGGGGCTACCTGATCAGATGCTAATTTAAGAATGCTAGGGGGGCAAGGGTCCATAGGGGATCCTGATTTGACCGCGTTCATAATTTCCTCTATGGATGCTTGAGGGAGTGAGGAAAATGTTTCCAGGGTTGGTCTGGTAGGTATATGAGGAGCAACTGGGCCAGCTGTAGCATCAGAAGTTTTGTTTTTTGTGAAGTTATTAAAGATATCTGTGACTTTTCCTTTAAAAAAATTGGCAATTTCATTACAGAAGGCTTGAGAAGGTTCTATGGAATCAGGAGCCGTGGGGTTGGATAGCTTTTTTACCACCTGGAATAACTGTTTGCTTGAATTTTGAGCTGATTCTATTTGTGTGGTGTAAAAGTTAGATTTTTCCTTAGTAAGAAGTTTTTTATAGTTATGCAGGGCTTTTTTGTATCTCTCTTTATCGTTGTTGTCGTAGTTCCTACGCCAGCGTCTCTCTAGGTTACGACATCTTTGTCTCTCGAGCCTTAATAGTTCGGAGAACCAAGGAGCAGAAGGTTTGTTACGGTTAGGCTGAAGTTTTTTGACAGGTGCCACATAATCTAGTGCGTTATTCAACCAGCGCACATAATTATTGGATGCTTCACCTGGGTCATTTGAGTCTTTGCATTTAGTGGCTTTAAGTACATTATTAAAGACATGGTGGTCAATATTTTTCCAATCACGACATTTAATCTGTGAGCGTGAAGAGGGAACGCAGTGTTTACGTTTCCTGATTAGTATAGAGAATACAACAGCCGAATGATCAGTCCAAATGAGTGGAATCACCGTAGGTTGATTCATGCATGAATTATTAGTAAATAATCCGTCCAAGATATGACCAGCTTGGTGGGTGGCTGAGGAAACTCGTTGTTCTAAGCCTACTGCTTGAAAATCAGAGATAATCTTGATGGAATCTTTATCAGCCTGATTTTCTAGATGAAAATTAAAATCACCCAGTATTGTGTATTCTGTGTAGGCAGCTACTAGTTCTAATAAAGGATTGAGAGCTTCCAAGAAGGATGTGCGTGCGGTGGGAGGTCGGTAAAGTAATGTGCCTTTAAAAGTTTGTGTGGGAGAAAGAATAAAGGTGAAACATAAGGCTTCCATGGAATCGTGGATCATTGGCTCAGTTTTTAGAGCCAGGTTAGCACGATGTATGATAGCTAAACCACCCCCTCTTTTTCCAGAGGATCTATCTAGTCGGGTGACATAATAGCCATCAGGAGTAGCTATCTTAAAATCCGGGCCAGAGGCAGAGTCAGCCCAGGTCTCTGTAATAAACAGGATGTCAAGATTTTGGGTGGCTATAAGTTCAGCGATCTCATCCCTATGTTTAACAAGGGAGCGGGCGTTTATAAGCGCACAATGTATATATTCTTCAGGGATTAGTGGCAACCTAGGGGCAGCTAGATTAGAGTGAGGAGAAGTAGATTTAAAAGCGCAATTTGGGCAAGGATTAATAGGCAGATTGGCCAGAGAGTCTACAGAAAAATGGGAACATCTTTTATCAGTTAAAGTATTGCCTATACACAATAGTTGAGATCGGGTGTAGGTTATTACATTTGGAATATTGTGGATGTTGCAAGAGGCAGGGGGTCTGGCGCACAGCGCGGACCCAGCGCGGACTGGCGCAGACTGGCACCCCTTTGGCACGGCTTCGGCGCGGAAGCGGCGCTCCCGCTGCGCTCGACCGCTGCGCTTAGGAGTGACCATTTTATACTTTCAGCCCCGCCCCCAGCTGGAACGCTAACTCCGTTCTGCTCGGGGAGGCGGCTCTGTAATTTTGAAGCTCACCCTGCCCTCCACACAAACGGCACAAAGCCGCGATGGAACGGGGCTGGGGGTCAACAAATACGGTAAATTACTGCATGTATTTTAAGCGTCTTAGGCAAACAATTATTGTTCAATTGCGAGCGCGTTTAAAACAAAGTAAAAATGCGATTTTTAAAAGTTACACAATAATGCTTTTCCAGCGTGCAGAGGAGGAGCCCCTCGCAATCTGCACGAGCTCTGATAATAAAAACTGCCAAGGAGCTGCCACCACCTTGTAAGTGTAAGTAACTTAAAGTGTCGAGCAGTGAAGTCTGTGGATCTCCACTATCCCTCTGCCTTAAAGGAATAGAACAGCTCTCATGTATTCTAAAGACCCCATCTGTGATAATGAGGGTCACTTCTGGACTCCCTCAAAGAAACAAGTCCCCCAAAACCATGTCTGTGTCTATATATTCAGAACTGTGTTCTGTGGAAACCTCAGTGGAGAGCGAATTTCAGCAACATCTATTCTTATGTAAGTAGCTGTACCTCTTCTTGGAAGTCCCTAAAGTGGGATTGTGTGTCTTTAACTGTAGGTCAGAATGCAGCCACAGTGGACTGCATCTCATCCACCCTTCTCCGTTAACTTCTTGTAGTCAGCACGTATGTGTCCCATATCAATCATGAGAAAATCCAGTTCAGTTTCTAGGGTAGATTTAAAGTCTAGGATAGATGCAAATATCTTGTTAAACTTCCCTGTGTGTTCCCACAATGTCTCCTCCACCACTGTGGTCGTGTGGGTTCCTGATTTTAATGATAGAGTGGATGGATCCCCAACTCTGGCAAAGAGGTGGGATTTGTCCCCTTTGGTTTTCATCATGGTGTATCTCACATGTGTACTCATCAGAGGTTAGAGTTGCTGGTGTCAGGAAATTGGAAAGGTTTCATGCTATCAGTTTCACTGAGGAGGCACTACCACCCCCCCAGACCGGCTCTCGCATCGGGCTTTCCTGACTTCAGGGCTTTTGTTTGCACTGTGTGATCCCTCTGTGTAATGTGATTAGGTAAGGAAGAAGGGATTCCGCACTCCTGCCGGACAAACATGGGTCTTATTATTCAAAGGCCCTGCCTCCTCATACTGTCCTGGTAAGGGGAGCAACAATCAGTTCATACTGCAAAATGAGGGGCCTGTAACATGGGGGAGAAGCATATCGGGACACAACATCTGCACAGGGAAGTTCACTGAGGCTGTGGAGGCCCTGGGCAATCTAACAATGGCACCAGCCATGCACTGCACGAAGCCAGTCTCTCCGGGCACATGTGGAGGCCCTTTAGAATTGTGAGGAGGAGGGCTAGCATCACAGTTCTCTGGTAGCAGGCCCTGGTAGCCCATTTCCTCATCCAAAGGCAAGTCCTTAACTTTATTGTTGTGGGGGGTCGAGTGGCAGCAGTGGAGGGAGGCTGCATAGTTGTGCAATGGTACATGGAACGTGGTAGAATCTGTGCAATTTGCTCCACCAGACAGCCACACTGCTATAGGCCAGGATATTAAAGAAAGGTTCCAGCAAGGGATTTTTATGAAAAAGATTATTTAAAGACAAATATGGTATAGTCTATATTATTTAAGACTATTGGACCGTAGTAATCAGCCACTGTTGTGAAGATATTTTTGATTTAAGACCTTACACAAGACTACCACACTAGCCTAGATGAATTTACCAACTGTACTGGTAGGTCTATTCAACAAATGAGAAAAGGACAAAAGGAAAAAGGAAAAAGCAACACAATGAATAATTTGTTAGAAACTTATTTATCTATTCAAATCAGATTCAAATTGTAAAAGGGTACATGTTCGAGAAAAAATGCACATAGCTCTTAGGTATAGGGAAACAGTGAAATCAATCCATCAATACATAAGAGAAAGTCTAGTCTGAAAATGAACACACAAAAAACTCCTTTTAAAAATAAGCAGAAAGTTTGATGTAGATGTAGACATAGACTTTTGGTGTCGACGTTTCGGTCTCACACGTTAGATCCAGAGACCATCATCAGGACGGTTATCTTTTAAATGCAGTATGAAAGACCCTCATAAAATAAATGGAGAAAGCGCAGAGGATGTTTTTGAAGGTACAGAATCACTTGTATCCTTGGGGATTCCACAGGTTATCCCTTGGTTAGTGCTCCACGTATTAATCCAAATATGCAAATCGATTTCTGGTTCAAGGTCCAGTTGTCAGAATAACGCTCCGGCTCGTCGGGAATCAGGTATAAAGGTGAACAGCCACACTGCTATAACCCAGATCTCAGTCCATGGTGGAGGAAATGGATTCCAGACCTTCAATGCCAGCAGAGCAGCCGTGGGTCACTGTGCTTAGTCCGCCCTGCCTGTGGCTGCCTCAATGGCTCTGGATTTACTGGTGGAGATTACAACCGTCTGTAAGGTCACAGGTGCTCTTGGGGCTAACAAGGAGAGCCCATGGTCTCTAAATACTGGAACAAGCTTCTTGTTGCTATTCGTACTGATTTCCAATCACTTGAACTTCTGAAAATTGCTGATGACATGGCTATTCACTTTTTAACTTCGTCTTCAATCCTTCATTGATTCTCTGACTGCCAGGCCACTGGGTAATGGTGTGCATTTTCAAAAATTAATAATAATAATACGAAGAAGAAGAAGAAGAATTCTGCATTCCTAATGTTACAAGGACACAGACTACACAGAGTTGAAGTCCTCTTTGTACTCCGCCATCAGTTTAATTGTCTCACCCTCTAAGAGAGCTAACTATTTGACATTGAGATGCTTGTGGATATGCTTTTCCATCCACAAGATCCCTGATTTTAATCTCTTTCCTCGATTCTTTTTACCGTTTGGGAATCTAAGAGTTTGGGAAGCTCAACACCCGCTCCATCCACAGGCACACCATCGAACTATAGAACCTCCTCGACACTACATCACCAGACGTCGCCTTCCTCACAGAAACCTGGATGAACGCCTCCTCAGCCCCAGACATCGCCATAGCCATCCCTGAGGGATACAAGATCACCAGGGGGGACTGCGTCAACCAAACTGGAGGAGGCATCGCCATCGTCCACAGAAATACCATCCGTGTCACAACCAACTCAGACGACACCCTCACCGCCGCCGAACACCTTCACTTCCATATCCACATGGACCTCAAGATCACCCTCAGAGGCACCCTCATCTACAGACCCCCGGGGCCACGCACACAGTTCTGCGAAGCCATCGCGGACCTCGTCAGTCCGCACGCCCTCACCTCTACAGACTACATCCTCCTAGGGGACCTCAACTTCCACCTGGAGAACAACAAAGACTGCAACACTGCCGCCCTGTTGGACAACCTCGCCAACCTCGGACTCAAGCAACTGGTGAACACCACCACCCACCGCGCGGGCCACACGCTTGACCCCATCTTCTCCTCCAGCAAGCACATCTCCTTCAGCCACACTACCGGATTACACTGGACAGACCACAGCTGCGTTCACTTCAACTTCAGGAGAACCACGACCCACTACTGCCCTCAACAGGTTCCCCGCAGAAGCTGGAGCAAGATCACCACTGACCAGCTCATCATCACCCTCAGCCAGAACCCGCCGACCAACACGACGGACCCCGACGAAGCAGCCCGCAACCTCACACAGTGGCTCACGGACTGTGCCGACGAACTCACACCACTGAAGAATCCACCCAGCAGACCCGGCAGCAGGAAAGCCTCGTGGTTTACCAATGACCTCAAAAACTTGAGGAAAACCTGCCGCACCCTCGAGAAAGCTTGGCGCCGCGACCAAACTACAGAACACATGACAGCCCTTAAGAACGCCACCCGCAAACACCACCAACTAATCTGCACCACCAAGAAGACAGCATTCAAAGAATGTCTGGACAACAACACCCACAACAGCAAGGAACTCTTCAGCATCGTCAAAGAGCTCTCAAACCCCAGAGCATGCAACAACGACATCACACCCGCGCAAGACCTCTGCGACTCCCTCGCCACATTCTTCCACCGCAAGATCGCCGACATTCACAACAGCTTTGGCGCAATGACCACGCACACTACCACCGAACCAGAACACCCCGCCACCACCCTCTGCACCTGGACTGCGGTCAGCACCGAAGACACCACCCGCATGATGAACACCGTCCACTCCGGCTCCCCCACCGACCCATGCCGACACCACAATTTTAACAAAGCCGACTCCATCATCGCACCCCAACTCCGTGACATCATCAACAGCTCCTTTGCAACCGCCACCTTCCCAGAGAGCTGGAAACACGCCGAACTCAGTGCTCTCCTGAAGAAACCCACCGCGGACCCTACGGATCTCACAAACTTCCGCCACATCTTGCTACTACCCTTTCCAGCCAAAGTCATCATGAAGACCGTCAACAGACAACTCGCCGCCTTCCTCGAGACCAACGGATCCCTCGACCCCACACCGTCCGGATTCCGAGCAAACCACAGCACCGAGACCGCCCTCATCGCAGCCACCGACGACATCAGGTCCCTGCTCGACAACAGGGAAACTGCTGCCCTCATCCTCCTGGACCTATCAGCAGCCTTCGACACCGCGTGTCACCGCACACTGATACAGCGCCTCAACAACACCGGAATCCAAGGAGCGGCACTGGACTGGATCTCCTTGTTCCTTGCTGGAAGAACCCAGAGTCCGCCTCCCCCCGTTCGGCTCCACGGCCACCGAAGTCACCTGCGGCGTACCACAAGGATCCTCTCTCAGCCCCACCCTCTTCAACGTCTACATGAGCCCCTTCACAGGCATCGCTCACCAACACAACCTCAACATCATCTTGTAAGCCGACGACACCCAGCTGATCCTCTCCCTCACCAACGACCCCACCACCGCCAAAGCCAACCTCCAGGAAGGAATGAAAGACGTCGCAGAATGGATGAAGATCAGCCGCCTAAAACTCAACTCAGACAAGACAGAAGTCCTCATCCTAGGACCATCTCCCTCTGCCTGGGACAACTCCTGGTTGCCACCTGCCCTGGGCAGCGCACCCAAGCCAACGGACCACGCACGCAACCTGGGCTTCATCCTGGACTCCTCCCTCACCATGACCAAGCAAGTGAACGCCGTCTCATCAGCCTGCTTCAACACCCTGCGCATGCTCCGAAAGATCTTCCGATTGATCCCCACCGAAACCAGGAAGACGGTCACCCAGGCCCTCGTCACCAGCTGTCTGGACTACGGGAACACCCTCTACGCCGGAACCACAGCCAAACTCCAGAAAAGACTCCAGCACATTCAGAACGCCATGGCATGAATCATCCTGGACATCCCTCACTGCAGCCTCATCTCCGCCCACCTGTCCAACCTGCACTGGCTCCCCGTCAAATAGAGGATCACGTTCAGACTCCTCACCCACGCACGCAAGGCCCTCCACGACATGGGCCCGAAGTACCTCAACAACCGCCTCATCTTCTACACACCCACCCGCCACCTCCGCTCCGCCAGCCTCGCCCTCGCCTCCGTCCCACGTGTTCGGAAATCCGCCATCGGAGGCAGATCCTTCTCCTACCTGGCACCCAAGACATGGAACTCCCTCCCCACACACCTACAGCTGACCCTGGACCATCTCTCCTTCAGGAAACAACTCAAGACCTGGCTGTTCAAGCAGTAGTGACTCCCCCCCTAAGCGCCTTGAGACCCTTAGGGGTGAGTAGCCCGCTATACAAATTTTATGATTGATTGATTGATTGATTGACTCATGCCCAGGTAGAAAGCAGAAAATAAAATGAATGTGGAATTAAAACTTACTTTATTTTGACCAGTGTACACCCATCAGCCGGCTCCCTTCCCATTACCTATGCCCAACTACGGGCTCTTCTTATCACTAGGAAAGTGCCACTCCAAACTGTGGGGCATATTTATCGAAGGTTTTGAGTTGGCCCTGTGCAATGAAAGGGGATGCAAAACAATGCAAATCCTAGAATGAAGCTTACCAAGTCATGCAAGGCCACCTTGCATGGCCCTGCATGGTTTGGAAAATCTGGAGTAACGCAAGACAGCACAAGTCGCTGTCTTGTGTTACTCTGCAACAAGAAAGAATACCGCGGGGGAAGCATGGGTGTTCCCATGCATCCACCCATGGATTTTGTTGCATTCCCAGATATACCATGAGTGGTAGACCTTAGAATGTATCAAAATGCTATGTCTTCCCACTAGAGGCATAGTGAGAAGAAATATCTTTATTTTTCATTGTTTCTTTCTCTTTCTACGTCTGCTGCATTCTGCAGCACACATAGAAAGAGGAAAAAGTCTCAAAGGATTGTTTTTTTTGCAGGAAATTATCCCTTCCTGCACAAAAACAACCCTGCTAGCAAAGCAGGCATCCTTGCACCATAGTGTAAGGTTCCCTGCGTTGATGCTAGGGAGCACTTAGTGCACCAGCGCAAGGAGAGGACAGGAATGCGCCATTTAATGTTAAATATGGAGCATCACTGCCCTCTCCCTTTCATGCATTGAAGCGCAACTCACCAAGGTGTCTTGCTGCGTCGCTTGGAAGAATTATAAATCTGGACCTAGATCGTAAAAGAATCACTGAGGCAGTTGAATAGCTATGCAAATGAGCTAGCACGCCAATGCGAAGTTACTGAGCATTCCAAAAACTGAAAATGAAAAGGCTGCACACTACTTAGGTTGACAGCTTCAGATTAGGTTTGCATCTTATATTATTTTGAAGGGGGCTGTTGGATTTGGCCTTTTTTGCAGGGTCATCCCTGAACTTTTTGCCTACCTCCTGTATTTTTCCGGACCTGTTGATGGTGGTTTAATGACTCTGCACTTTACCACGGCTGGTCAGTGCTAAAGTGCATATGCTCTCATTGTAAATTGTTGTAATGGATTAGTGACTCCACTATTGGATTACTTGATTTGCCTGTCAGACCCTAGTACAGTGCACCCACTTGCCAGTCCCTAAACCATCCCTTTTCTACATGTCACCCTATGTTTGCACTTTGGCTGTTCACTCTTTTCCTAAGTGGGCAATACTCAAATAGTAGTGTCCAGTTCAAACAACTCGGAGGAAACGGCTGAACGCTTTAGCCAATGTTTGTCTCACATAGACCAATGGATGACTGCAAATTGCCTAAGGCTCAATGGAAGCAAAACCAAGGTTTTCCTGGTAGGATCTGATACCTCTTTCTGGGCAAAGAACTGATGGCCTCCCAGGATAAGAACTCTTCCAGCCCCAGTCTGCAAGGTGAGGAACCTAGGCTTCATTTTTGATGACAGACTTACCTGTCAACATCAGATCAGCAAGGTTTCCTCTTTGGTCTTTCTTACACTAAAATCAATCATGGAAGTGTGCACCTTCATCCCTCGTGAAGCTGTAAAAATACTAGCAAGGGCTCTAGCCATGGCCAGACTCGACTATGGAAATGCCTTATATGTAGGCCTCCAAAAACAATACATGCTCAAACTCCAGCGGGCACAGAAGGCAGCCCCCTGACTGCTGCTGGGCATACCTAAATTCCAGTCTATATCACAAGGTCTAAGGAAACTCCACTTGCTCAATGTAAATGAGAGGACAGAATTTAAATCTCTCTGTATAGCGTACAAAACTTTGCATAGAACCGGACCTGCGTTCCGGAAACAACATCTCATTTGGTATCAGCCACCGAGAAACCTAAGCTCAGCTCAGTATAAACTCCACCAGACTCCTATATACAAGAAAGCTTGCTGGGGAGGAAGGAGCTTTGTTCTGGGCACAGTGAAACTTTGGAACTCGCTTTCGATAGAGATCAAAAACATCCCAACTTTACTCTCTTTTAGAAAATCGCTTAAACCTGGCTATTCTCAAATTAAGTTCACCTTCATCCTACTATTCAGCAGACTCCTCTGCACAGTGCCTAGACACCTCCGAGCATATGTGCGCTATGTAAATCTTACAATCAAATCAAATCTATGGGCAGGGTGCATTGTATGTGAAAGGTAGCACATGCCCTGATGTGTGTGTGGTATATCCTGTTAGTGAATTACAGCCAATTTTGATTCTCACTATTGCAAGGCTACCTGTTTCTGTAGGCCCAAATGGGCAGTTTGATTATAATATATTATAATTATAACTGACCCAGGGAACAAGGTAGAAAAATTAGTTTAATTTGCCTGAACTCAGAATGTTAAAATACATATTTTAGTGTGGGTGATTTTTACATTCTGTGTTTGAAAATACCACTTTTAGAAAGTAGGTATTTTCTTGCCAAAAAATCCAGTATGCTTCACCTAGGTTTGTGTATTCCATGTCTAGTTTGTGAGTGACAGGGGGCTGGAGAGGGCTTTGGCTCCAGCAGTCTGATGAGTCAGGGTTGGGCTGAATAGGACCTGGGTTAAATAGAGAGTAGGGGGATGAGATTTCCTTTCACTTTCCTGAGCCTACATAGAAACGAGAGTAGGGGGAGGAGATTTCCTTTCAGCTACCTGGGCGAGGTCTGCTTTCAACAATGCTGTCTCCACCCCTTGCCAGGAAGTTGCACCAAGGATGACAGAACTGGTTTTGACTAGGCAGAGAACAAAGGATTTAGTAGTATAATATTGGGGACCAGACCCCAGAACTTTAGATCACTTCTGAGAATCAAGACAAACCTTTGCCAAGGAGAGAAACTAAGAATGGGAGATGACTGCCCTTGTGCTGTATGCTGTATGGGGTTGGCCTACGGTGGTTACTTAATGCTAAAGAAAGGAGAAAAGGAACTTTGTGTGTACTTTGTCATCTTGAGGGAGATCTCCATGGGTTTGAAGTTGAGCTTGCCTCCTGTTCTGAAGTCTCACCACCAGCTCCCCTGAATTTCCTTGCTGGGAACGCTACCTGCAGAGAAGTGCCTGATGCTGTTTTTGGGACCTCTAGGGACTGCGTGTCGCTGGAAACTGTGAGCGCGATGCAACGAGGAAGAAGCGTGCTACTGTTGTAGCTGTTGTTGCTGCATCACCGAAGAAGCGTGCCGCAGCTGGTTGCCAACGCATTGCCAAAGAAGCGCGTTGCATCGCCAGAGAAGCGTGTCGTCGCCACAGACATTGCCGTCGCATCACTGGAGAAGCATGTCGCAGGGTCTGTCACACCTGAGTTTGCCGCATCGCATCCAAGTTGTCACATCACATTGAGGCGTCATCTTGTCGCATCGCACCGGGATGCAGTAAGAAACCGAGCATCAACTCCCCACGCAGTAAGACAGCGGCGCATCAACTCCCCTGCACAGCAGTAAGGATCCGACGCATCCACTCCCCTGAGTGTAAGGCACGGCGCATTACCTTCCCTGCAACCCTTATGTTTGTTTTGCATGATGCATTAATCAATCAATCAATCAATCATGGCATTTATAAAGCGTACTACATACCTGTGAGAGTCTCAAGGCGCTAGGGGCTACTGCTACTGTTCGGAGGGCAAGGTCTTGAGGAGTCTCCTGAAGCTGAGAAGGTCTTAGGTCAGCCGCATGCGGATGGGGAGAGTGTTTCATGTTTTGGCGGCGAGGTGGGATCTGCCGCCGGTGGTTGCCCTTCAGATGCAGGGGACGGTCGCTAGGGAGCAGTCTGCGGAGCAGGAGGGTGGGGGTGTGGAGGCTGAGTCGGCTGTTGAGATACGCTGGTCCGGTGTTGTGGAGTGCCTTGTGTGCGTAGGTGAGGAGTTTGAAGGTTATTCTCTTGTTGATGGGGAGCCAGTGCAGGTTTCTCAAGTGGGGTTGTGATGTGGCTGTGGCAAGGGATGTCGAGGATCAGCCGTGTGGATGCGTTTTGGATGCATCCAAGGTACTTTGAGAGTAAAGTGTTGCATTTACCTTCTACGTTGAACTAAGCTATTTCTACCATTTTAAAG